>NC_056733.1:1898289839-1898329839 GCF_019279795.1 Protopterus annectens | reverse complement strand
AAAGAAGGGTTTATTGTCCAAAATCAAAACCTATGGTTGACTTTGCAAAGAAAAACAAAAATGTTATTTTCTTAACAAGAAATAAAAAGTATTTCTGGTGCTATTTTCATTATGTGTAGAAATACAAAGTCTCTCATTTATGCATACAGTCTGTTTCAGGTTAAACTGAAAGCTTGTTATCAGAACTTCCACTGGTAATTCCTTATATCAGGGTTGCTCCTTCTTAGAGCTGGTAATACAACCTCAGGTTCCATTTTCTTTTACACAGGTGTCTCTGGGCTTCTTCGGATTCTCTTTCATCAGTTTCTGATATGAGCTATTGAGTCTGTCTTTAATGGGAACCAACATTTTACAGAAGGTAAAGAGGGCTGAGGTAGAGTCAGTGCAGTTTATATGTAGTGGACCAGTCAATAACATGAGAAAAGAAGGAGATATCCTTCAAAAAGTATGACTGAGTATTCTGATAATGTACAGGAGAAGACGTGAGTAATTAAGACTATTGGTCAGGGAGGATTTAGAGCTGGAGTAAACCGGTATGTAATCAGCATACCTGACTATAATGAATAGTTATGAATTTAGCTGCATAATAATATATCCTATTTAGTTCTGTTATATCACATGAATTTCTCTTAAAAGTTTTGCTTACTCTGTTCATCTGTTTCATCAGACATTTTGGATCTTATTTAATTTCTTTAATCAATTTCTTTAATTGATCTTAATATGTCTATCCATATGTATTAAATCAGGCAACTCTTCCCTTAGATCATTTTCTTCTAAACTGAGAGCACATTCTTTGATCTCTGTTTCTTGTGGGCATTCAACAGAAAGTTCCAGAACATCTTTTCTGTGACATACCCTCTTCAGATGCTTCCTGCATCGTCTGGCTAGTCTTCAGATTCCTCGTGCTCCACTTGCTTCCCCTTAGTTAGAGGACTCATTGTTCCATCATGCTGTGACATTACCTGTGTTGCAGGTAATCCATAACTTCAGTTTCTGTTTCTTTAACGTCTCAGTTACTAATCTTGTTTTCAACTTTCTCCCTTTGTTTCCTTATTTTTTGTATTGTGAAATTTTTCATAGCCAGATGCCTTTCCCTGTATTCCTCTTCACATATCTTTGGTCTGCTTTTTTAAATTGAGGGTATCACCTGTTCATAAATACTGGCCTACTTGTATGATAATAGTCTACTTGCCATCTTTATGGCTTTTGTTTGACCTGTCAGTTTTTATGTTTTTTGTGGACTGCTACTTCCTGATGCAACAGGGGTGCTATCCTCCCCCTGAGCCTGGTCTAACTCCATTGTAGGAATGTTTCCATGTCTTGAGGACTCTACAATGTGATTTTTCCAGTCTTGGCAACAGTGCATACACTAGCATTGGGTACTTTCTTATCCCGGAACTTGTATACCCAGCTGTATTTTTTTTACTTTTATCCTACCACTCTTCATGAAATATGCTTTATAAGGTGCAGTCTATATATCAGTGTTGTCTTGGTGAGATTTTATGAAAATGAGGTCCACCATGTGAAGGTTCTCACCAAGACTTAAGGATGAATTCAATTCCAGAATACTACCCTCTTTCTTTTGCTGATTTCATCATCTCTTCATTCAAGCCTTGTGGCTTGAGTTAACACTATAATGTTTTTTTATACTAACCCATCCTCTGAAATCAATGGTAATAAATAAGTACATACATACTTACTACAGTAATACCATCACTGAATACAACGAATCAGAAAACATCGAAACTTTAAAAATCAGCAACACGTGAAGTGTTTGTTAAAAACAAATTGCTCCATGCAGAGGGCAAGACCCCCTGCACCCCCACACCCCTGCCACTTAATTATACCACTTGGGAGATTGCACTTCACTGCACTACAGTGCGGAAATGGAAGATTTCTGTTTCCTACACTGTAGCGCGATCTTGGAGTTGGTATATTTAAATTATGGGGGTGTGTGGGGGATGCACGCCCCCACATGGGGGGTGCATGGGAGCTTGCCCCCCTGCCTACACCCTTAATGTGTTATATCCCCGTTGGAAACTGCCATTGACAGCCTTTCAATGTTTTGCTGGTTTGATGTAACCAGTTCGATGTAATGTGATTCAAAATTGTGAAGATTCGATGTTCTGATATAAACCCGAAAAGGTGAGTATGTAGTCAAATACTTTGCAGTAAGCATACTTCATGCTCACTGAATAGGTACACAACTTACTAATGTGTCGTAATAAAGTTTAGCACATTGACAGTATTACTGCAATAGATAGTTAGCTCAGAGGCAAGCTAGGGATGAGTTACTATTTCTTACTTTTACTGATAGTTTTTAGACACACACTAAAGTGGTGATCGTGGAGGCCCTATCCCTTAAGACAACACTAGACATTAATACTGCTAGATACCTTATTACTGAACTGCATCAGCTGCATAACACACACTACTTCATGTAATGGTCATTGTTGCTTCTTCTTCATCTTTTCCCGGTTAGGGGTCGCCACTGTGGATCACCTGTCCGCTCATGATTGGCAGTGGAGTTTTACAGTGTCGAGTTGCCAGCCCGGCGCCCAACCTTCCACAGAAGGCACACACACACACACACACACACACACACACACACACACACACACACACACACACACACACACACACACACACCTAGGGCCAATTTAGAGTGTCCAATCCACCTGCAGCATGTCTTTGGGATGTGGGAGGAAACTGGGGCACCCGGAGAAAACTCACGCAGCCACAGGGTGGACATGCAGACTCCGCACAGAAGGCACTCCAGACGAGGATCGAACCAGAGAACCTCTTGCTGTGAGGTGACAATGCTAACCACTGCACCACCGTGGCCGCCCTGTAATGGTCATTGTTGCTGCCATGCAAAAATTACCCACAATGAAAATTGCTGATTATACAATGGCTTTGCAGATTTAAGGCACCTGATAGGCTACTTAACCCTAGTTACATTAAAACTAGAATATTCTCAATGGGAGTTTGTTTGGATCAACAGTGTAAAAAATATTTTCAAAAATCATCTTTGCATATAATAGTGATAACATGTTGCATGGCTTTGAGTTGTGGGAATAAAAACGTTGCACTTCACTTAAATGCCATGACCTTTTTCAGGAGTGATGCTGTTATTCAATAACATATTTTCAATCATGTTTAATGTCTTAATTTTTGTCTGTCTTATTTTCTACTTACTCAGAGTGTATGTAAGAGATTTTCTTGGATTAGTCCATTTACATGATTACTTCTTTATATACTTCAAATCTTTTTGCAGGCAAATCCTTATGAATTAAAACAAATTTTACAGGGGCAGTCTAAGAGGTTGTACCCCAAAAGCTAGGTGCACAAAATACTGAAATCAAGTTAGTCACACACACAAGAAACTGCTTCATGAATATACAGCAGGTATGTAGGATAAAATACTCAAACTTTAACTACTAAAATCACAAAGATACTAGGAATGCTATACCATTATAATTTATTTGTTTATTGATACTAGTGTTTTGAGCTAAACTGGCGCTTTTGCACACTGGCTGCACATTTTTATTAGACATTCTGTTTAGTAAACAATTTCTGTAGAAAGGGGTGTCAACAAACAGGGCAGCAATTATCATATTCCAGAAGGTGCCATCCATTGAACAAATAGTTTATGGAAATGTTTTAGATTACATTATAGATTGAATCTAACATTTTTGTTTATATTAATTCACATTTAACCATGTCTAACATTTTCAGTAAAAATTCCAATGATCTTTATGAGTGAACTGTATACATTTACATGTAATAAAACTCTTGTGTCCCAACAAAAACAAAGGGAAATGATGCAGAGTAATTGAATCAGATGACCCAGTGATAAGTAACCTGCAATATACTTAAAGTGTGAGGAAGGCTGAAGAGCACAGTAAGAGTTATCAGTATGGACCACTAGTGGGAGAAAAATGAGACAGTGGGTGTCCATCAGTGTAAACATGGAACAAGTTCCATTACATCTTTTTTCACTGTTCACATTTCACAAGGACATGTGCACACTTAGGCTAGCAAGGAGCCAATGGGTGTGTACTGGTATTTCAGGCAATGCAGAGAAAAAAGTCACTTTTTGTTAACGTGTATACTCTTAGACTCAGGCATATGTGATAAGCTGCCATGTTGCTTGTATCTGTATCTGTTTGTATGTATGATCAGTGAATGCTAGTGTTAAGAGGCAACAATGCTGAGGGCTTTATTGCTTCTTGCTATTTCTTTGTATGATCAGTGAATGCTAGTGTTAAGAAGCAACAATGCTGAGGGCTTTATTCCTTCTTGCTATTTCTTTGTATGATCAGTGAATGCTAGTGTTAAGAGGCAACAATGCTGAGGGCTTTATTGCTTCTTGCTATTTCTTTGTATGATCAGTGAATGCTAGTGTTAAGAGGCAACAATGCTGAGGGCTTTATTGCTTCTTGCTATTTCTTTGTATGATCAGTGAATGCTAGTGTTAAGAGGCAACAGTGCTGAGGGCTTTATTGCTTCTTGCTATTTCTTTTCTTTAACAACAACTGCCCTGCTGTTTTCAACTCATTGGGTGGATCATATTTACTTAGCAAGTGAAACAGATGCCTATAGCAATCTCATTACAGATTTTTAGCAGGCAGGTTTAAGTTTAAACATACTGTCCATATCTGTCAAATAAACCATGGACTGTCAGGAGAAAAAATATCCTGTGCCAAATGGGGCATTCCTACTTTGGGCAAAGAATAACCCCCCCCCCCCCCCCCAGGAAATTTGTAGCTGAAATATACCTCTTTTATGTCTCTGTTCAGTTTCTAAGTTGTGTGAAGGCTCAGCTTTTTGTCTACAAATATTAGGTGTTAGTATTCAGGCAATCATTCTTCCAACTAGGGTAGGTGGAGTTGTTGCAGAGTACTTTGTACATGTTGTGCACACAGAGAGGTGCCAAGCAGTATAACGCACAGTGTGCCTTTACAATAATGATAGTTTTCTCACAATTGTCCCCTCTCTGAGCTATTATGTGTTGAAGGAAGGAGAGAGATTCCAGTTCAGATCTCTGTAGGAACCCATGTAACTTCCTTTTCGGGATTTGGTGAAGTAACAATCCATATGACCATGTGAATTCACATCTAAAAGTAGTTTAGATTGATAGTTCATGCATTAAATTTCAGGAGCAGTAAAAAGTGACAGAAATGTCTCTCCATCATCCTTTTTCTCTCCCTGTATGATCTGTGGCTTTGACTTCCCCTTTTCTCCATTTCATTGACATTTCTGTGCTGATGTCCTTCAAGGATGCATCTGCAGTCCTAACATATGGGTTGTCCTGCCTCAGGCAGCCCTTCGGTCGGCCGGATTCCAAAGTCTGGGTCTGGCCTCGGCTGATGTCGCACTTCACCCGACGTCATAGCTGCTGTTTATTGGGTATAAAGGCATCAGCCGACGCCATTTTCCTCAGTCTTTCTTGCCACTCGGTGCCCGAAGCAGAAGCTGTTCGCAAGTGCCGGTCGGTCAGATCCAGAGATTTCTACTACCGAAGACTTCTAAAAAGCTAAGTACCCCGTTGGGGACTCTTTCTTGCCTCAGCCGATGTCAGACAAAGTAAATAATTGTTTAACTTGTGGGAAACAAATACCTCATAAGGATTTCCACTCTTACTGCCTTCCTTGCTTAGGCCCAGACCACGACGTATCAGCTTGTCTAGCCTGTGCTTCCTTCAACCGACGGACACTTAGACGTCGGTCGGAGTTTGCAGAGGAGTTTTTTGGTCCCGCTTTTGCATACAAAATGCCGTCGGAGACTCCGACTACTCAATTAGCTAAAAAGCGCAAGGAAAAGGACTGAAACCGAGCCCCTGGTTCTTCCTTCGGCCGAAAGCATGCCTCCGATAGCCGAGGCCTCACAGAGCATGGCTGAATCTGCTACTGAATTTACTGCTACAGAAGCAGGCACCCAGGATTTGTCAGACACTATTCCTTTAGACATATCTACCCCTGCACGTGGGGCTGCTAGACCCCCTGCTTCCATGTCTATCAAGGCTTTTGCCAGGGCTAAAGCAGCTAAATCTTCTAAGGCCTTACCTACCAAAACTCCTTCACATAGGCCTACCTCTAGTTCCCAAATACTCAGCCTGGCTGAGGATCTCATTTCTTTGATCAGAGGATCCCAACCTCACCCAGACAGGGCCTCTCAGCCCCCTCCAGACAAGAGGCCTAGGACTGAACCCCCGGAACCTGTCTCTACAGATTATTCCTCGGATGACTCAGACATTTCAGACCCTCATGAAGGCCCATATTCTCCTTATGAGGATTCTGATGCAGAAGACTCCATTCCTTCTGCTTCTCCTCCTGAAGAATTTTCCTTTGGGGAAACCTTGCATGCTATGAGGGAACACTTCCAATGGCAGGGCCAGGATTTTTCAGATTCAAGGAAAAGGCTAAGGACCTTTTTACACTTACCACAGCATAGGCCTTTAGCCATTCCACCAGTACTAACAGTTGTTGATGATGCATATAATGATGCCTGTACTGCTCCTGATTCTCTTCCTCTGGCCCCTGCCAAGTCAGACAGATATTACAGGGTCCCGGACACACACTACCATTTGTATAAGGCTCCTGTTGCAGACCCTGAAACCATTTCACAGGGCCCTAAAGGTGTGGCAGCTGCCTCTGCCAAAAACCCTCTTCCCTCTGAAAGGGAATCTAGAGCATTAGAGAGATGGGGTAAAAAGGTTTATACTTCTGCTACTCTTTTGGCCAGGGCCTTGAACTGTCAATTTCACATGATTCAGTACCAGGAATTTTTGTTAGACCAGCTAAATAAAAAACTGTCTTCTCCTGAACCTTTAGACCGCAAGCCCCTTCAGGATTTGGTACATAACTCTCAGCAGGTCAGTAACCATTTCTTAAAATGTGGCTATGATGCACTGGAGGCTTCCTTTAGATCAGCTATGACTGGAACAGTGATTCGAAGGCATGCCTGGTTAAAAAAACAATCCTTACCAGACCATGTTAAGTCAAAACTCCTAGATGCTCCCATGGAGAAACAAAGTTTGTTTGGCTCCCCTGCACAGGAGGTTCTAAAGAAGGTGGAAGAAAAAGCAAAATCTGTCCAAACAGTCAAGGATTTCTTACAGGTCCAACCTCCAAGGTTTAGCAGAAATTGGCCTTCGAAGAATTGGTCCTTTCCAGACAACTCCAGAGCAGAGAGGCAGAAATAGACGCCCAAGAGGCAGAGGTCAATCTAGGGGTGCCTACAGGGGACGCCAGTGGCAACCTACCAACCAGAGAAGTACTGCCACAGAATCAACTACAACCACTTCCACAGGGCAGACACAATGACTTGGCTCTAGTTCCGCCTACCAGGGAACAACTGGAAGCACCCTTGGGCGGAAAACTAGCCTTATTCTCTGACAACTGGCATTACATTACAGGAGACAAATGGACTTTACAAACAATAGACAAGGGCTACAGGTTTCACTTCCACACTCTACCACACTCTACCAAAAAAGAGAGGAATGCCAAACCTACCACCAAGCCAAAAAACAGACGCTCTAAGACAAATCAACAACTTACTAAGGATGAGAGCTATAGAAGAGGTGCCACCTATGGAACAAGGCCAAGGATTTTACTCCAGGCTTTTCCTTGTACCAAGAAAAGAAAATCAATGGAGACCTATTCTAGACTTGTCCGCACTGAACACATACCTCATTGTTCCAAAATTCAAAATGCTGACCCTCCAGCAGCTTCTTCCCATGCTGGGCAAGGAGTCTTGGCTGGTGACTCTAGATCTCAAGGAGGCATACCTGCACGTCCCTATACGAACAGATTGCAGAAGACACCTCAGATTTCTTGCAGGATCAGAGCATTATCAATTCTCAGCATTGCCTTTGGCTTATCTACTGCACCCAGAGTATTCACGAAATGCCTGGCATCAGTAATTGCTCATTGCAGACTTCAGGGAATTCAAATTTACCCATACCTGGATGACTGCCTAATACAAGCGGACAACAAGGCAAAATTAACAAAAGATTTGGAAAATGTCATACAACTGTTGCAAGCCTTGGGATACACAGTCAACATGCAAAAGTCAAGACTAGTACCATCCCAAAGGATAACATTCTTGGGTGCAGAACTAGATACATCAACTCAGATGGCTTTTCTCACAGAAGAAAAACAAAAGCAACTACCAGTCTACTTCATGACATTAACAACACAAACTCAGCTTACTGCAAGGAAAGTCCTGCAAGCCCTGGGCTACATGGCATCCTGCATAATATTGGTTCCGCATGCCAGACTGCATATGAGAAAGCTACAGTGGTACCTAAGGAATGTATGGTCTCAACACAAGCACAGTCTAGAAGCCCAGATTCCAATAATTCCATGCCTGAAGCAAGAATTCCTGTGGTGGGCTCAGGCCTGTCAGTTGAACAGAGGCTTGCCTTTCCACAAACCTCATCCAAGCCAGACCATCACCACAGACGCCTCAGACCTAGGATGGGGGGCACACATGGTGGACAAGGGTATGCAAGGCCTATGGACCCAAGACCAGCTGAATCTACACATAAATCTAAAGGAGATGCTGGCAGTGAAACATGCGATCCAGGCATTCAGACCACTCCTTCAACAGGGTCATCTGCTGATAAGGACGGACAATACCACAGTCATGTGGTACATCAACAAACAGGGAGGTACACATTCATATCCTCTATGCCGGATGGCAATGGACCTGTGGAATGTGTCCCTGAATCTCAACATTCAACTTCAGGCCAGATTTGTACCAGGAAAAGAAAATTCTCTAGCAGACACCTTAAGCAGAACTACCACGGATGCTCACGAATGGATGCTGCATCCAGATATCTTCAAAGCCATAACAAAGAAATGGGGACTACCACAGATAGACCTGTTCGCCTCCCCACACAACCACCAATTGAAGAAATTCTGCACCAGAGCATACCACCCACTTGCTTGGAGGGTGGACTCCCTTTCCTTCAGCTGGAAAAACCTGACAGCATATGCATTTCCACCTCTTCCCTTGATGTACAAAGTTCTACTGAAGATCAGAGAGGATCAGCCAAGGGTAATTCTGATAGCTCCAGACTGGCCGAGGCAACATTGGTACCGCTACTGAGAAGCATGTCTCGGACACACGCATGGCCTCTACCTCTATGTCCCTTACTACTAACACAGGACAACTACAAGATCCTACATCCAAACTTGAAAACACTGCAGCTAGCTGCTTGGAATATTGCATAAAACAAAATAACCCAGGTTTATCTCAGAGGGTTAAGGACATTATTCTGGAGGCACGCAGACCCTCCACAAGGAAGACTTATTCAGCCAAGTGGAAAAGATACCTCATTTGGAGTGCAGCAAAGGGAGAAAATGTCTCATTGGCAAACATAGCACACATCCTGGAATATTTAGCAGAGCTGTTCCACAATGGCCTGTCTTACTCCTCCATTAAGATTCATGCATCAGCAATTTCAGCAGAATACAACATGGATCCTCCTGTCTTCTCTCATCCTCTACTCAGGCAGTTCTTGAGAGGAATCAAAAATGTAAAACCTCCAAGGAAACCACCTTTACCTACATGGGATCTCAACTTTGTGCTGGAAAAGTTAACACTTCCCCCTTCTGAACCAGCAGCAACAGCAGAATTACAATTCTTGTCTTGGAAAACTGCTTTCCTGCTAGCAATTACTTCAGCAAGAAGGGTATCTGAGTTACAGGCATTAATGGCAGTACAACCCTTCCTTATCTTCCATCAGGACAGAGTCTCTCTGAGAACTAACCCTACCTTTATGCCAAAAGTGGTCTCCAGAGTATCATTGAACCAAGCGATTCATTTACCTACATTCTTCCCTAACCCACAGAACAGGGGGGAAAGACTGCTACATACCTTGGATGTGCACAGACAATTAGACATGCTACTATCTGGACAGAACTAAGACAAGCAGAAAAACTGACCAGCTTCTGGTAGCATATGTAACAGGAATGCAAGGAAAAGCAATTTCAAAAAAGACAATCTCAAAATGGATAGGAAATTGCATTCGATTTTTTGCTATTCTTTTCATGGAAAGACAACTCCTGATTATATCAGACCTCATTCCACAAGAGCTACAGCCACCACTACAGCTTTCCTATGAGGAGTGGCTACCAAAGACATTTTAGAAGCTGCTACTTGGAGCTCCGTGCATACATTTTCCAAGCATTATAATCTTCCCTTATACTCTAGATCCCGAGCAGGGTTTGCAACTGCTGTTTTGCAAGGGATCTTAACTACACCATCTTTATCTTAGTGCCTCCTCCCCCAGTTTGGCTATGGTATTCTACCCATATGTTAGGACTGCAGATGCATCCTTGAAGGACATAGTACAGTTTTGTACCTACCATAAATGTAGATGTCCGATAGGTATGCATCTGCAGTCAGGATTACCCACCCTCCTTCCCTCTGTGGTATTCCTAGGGTATTTACCCCTCTTTTAGCTAGCTGGGGGAATCTATTATGGTGTATTTGTTTGTATATATGTATATATATATATATATATATATATATATATATATTTTTTTATATTGTTTGCTCTCTACTGTTTGGAATTATTTGCATTTATCCAAATTTAGCCTTCCTAGAGGGCACCTGGCATCTGGGGCAAGAAACACTGAGGAAAATGGCGTCGGCTGATGCCTTTATACCCAATAAACAGCAGCTATGACGTCGGGTGAAGTGCGACATCAGCCGAGGCCAGACCCAGACTTTGGAATCCGGCCGACCGAAGGGCTGCCTGAGGCAGGACAACCCATATGTTAGGACTGCAGATGCATACCTATCGGACATCTACATTTATGGTAGGTACAAAACTGTACTTTTATTTTCCTCCATACACACTTCGTCCTTTGGAAATTTGCCTTTCTGGCTTTTATATTTTATTAAAGGAAAATAGCTCTGCACTCACTGGTGATGAATGGCTATTTAATTCCAAATCCAGGAAAAAATGGTTTTGGCAATGGTCTTCGTCCGGGTTAAATAGAACATTCACAATGAAGTTGCTGAAATACTAAATCTTATCACATGGCCATTACAACTAATCAACATTTGAATTAATAGTGGAACAACAAGAATGAACTAAACCAAACATCAACATTTAAACATCTCCATAATTTATAAAAATGTGGATGAAAGGCAGATAATTTATGTGTGCAAATGTAACAAAAAATGGTGAATCTGACTAAAATTAACATAAAAAGTTTCAAAAATAGTGATATCACCAAGCAAATTATTATTCAGACTGGAAAGAAACCTTAAATTGATTACCTAACTCTTTTTTATGTACTTGAGTGGAACCAAACCAGTTTGAAATATGGACATTAATTTTCCTCAAAAAATGAAAAATGCATTTGGATGTTTAATGTCACTACAATGCTCAGCTTTTCTGTGCTTAAATTGGTGGGAAGCCATGTCAACATAAAATGCACCATAGACACATTGTACCATGCAAACCACCCATTCAGGAAAGCATGTCACCTGACTTCTACATACTAACTTATTTTTCTCTGTCATATGAAAGCCTTATGATTCTAAATGACCTATCCCTCACATTCATTTTAACTTCTATATTCTTTATAACCCTACAAATAACTCTACTTAATTCCAGACTCCAGACTTGTACTAATATTATCATTTTTTTATTATCCTTTCAACCTGACACCATGACTGCACCGTCTCTTTTCTCCTGCCTCTTTATCATTACTACCATTTTTATATGGCTGTTATGAACATGTGTGTAATTACCTGAGAGGATTTTACATTACTATGACCTAGTTATAACACTGGCTATGTACATTTTTACTTTAAGGTTTTATGACTATTAGTTGTAAAAACACAATGGTAATTGCTATAACCTCAAACTTGATGCTTTTTTCCTTGGGCCTTTGTTGCACATGGACTTTTGTTATGTTGGAGTACTCCAGTAAATAAATGGGAAAAAATGAAGTAAATGAATAAACACATTTCCATTTTTTCCTGCCATGTGTCATGCAAATACAGTAATTTATTTTTCTCCTTTCAAACCTCACATCTTATGGAAAAGAAGTTTGTCTCAGTCAGACTAAAAATACTGTGCTTTATAACTTTCTGTGTTACTAATAACCCACAATGTTACATCCTGACATTGTGCCTGGCTAAGATCAATAAAGTACACTTAACAGATAATATGGAATGATTATCCAAAGAATTTATTGGAGAAACATGGATGAGTTACCTTTCAAAACTATATAAACCTACATCTATTTACTTTTACTTTCAGCAGGTAAACTGGTGTTCTTACCCATGTGACTACATAATACTAAGGGCACTATCAAATACTACAATTAACTTGTCATCCGATTTACCAGTTGTTTTAAGTGAGAGCCTTTTAGACAACAGCAATAAAAAGAATAGTTTTAACACATAATCACAAGTGTGTGTGTGTGTGTGTGTGTGTGTGTGTGTGTGTGTGTGTGTGTGTGTGTGTGTGTGTGTGTGTGTGTGTGTGTACAGAAAGGTTTAGAAACAGCCTGGGGACTACAACTCTGAATACTAAACAAAACTCTATACTTATCTTTCCTTACCTTTATGACACAATGAAATATATTCCCATATAAAGGGTTATATAGCAACTCATAGGATAAGAAAGGGTAATTTAGTCTAAAGAAAATGTTTGTAGAGACAGTCTAAGAAGTCAGTGATCACAGTACTGTCAGTTTATTTAAATAGAGGAAAGACACCACCTCATATATTATACCCAGAGTCAGTCATGCTGTGAAACAAAGTCTGCATAATAGGAGTTATATGAACACAGAAATACAAAATCTCATCACCATGACAGCTCCATCATAACAATACTGGGACACAACATATTAAAACATAATAATAAAAAGTAGTGTGATTTTGATGAATTAGGGTAACAGAATATCAAGTTATGATGAAAAATGAGAGTTTCTTCATTTTCACCATCAAACATTCCTCTAAAAGGCAGAAACTGCTGGAGAGATGTTTACCAAACCTTCCTGTCCACAGTACATCAGAACCTTCCTGTCCACAGTACATCAGAACCATCCTGTCGACAGTACATCAGAATCATCCTGTCCACAGTAGATGAGAACCATCATCTGCATTTTCTTAGTAGGAGAGAAGTATTCAGTGTTTTGTGATTCACTGTTATGAGCCATTCTGTGCTCTGTGATTCTCTTTTTTGTTCTATCATTTGTAAATCTCTCTTTTTGAGTTTTTTTTACCTTTCATATTACACACACACACACACACACACACACACACACACACACACACACACACACACACATATAAATAGGTGCACAAATGCATATAAAAGTAAACAAAACGTATTTGTTTTAACAGACATAAATAGTTTTTACCAAATATTCTGTCAGATGCAAATGTCATTATTAATATTCAGTGGAGCATTTTATTTATTTATTTGATTTTATTTTTTAGCTGTGACCTCTCCTAGTGTATAAGGGTATGAAATGCACAAGATATTCTTCATGTTTCACTGTTGCAGTTATCACATTTGGGTTGTCTGCCTGCAGGTAGCCCTCAGCCAGCCTGAATACCAGAGTCTTTGGATTTTTGCGTCGGATGCTGTCGCTTCTTCCATGATGTCAGGTCGTCAAGGGTATAAAACATGCAGCTGACACCATTACATCATCTTTCTTGCCGTGCAGTGCCCGAAGCAGAAGCAGTTCTCAAGTGCTGGTCGGCCGACTCCTGAAATTTTCATTTTCGAGTTTCAGACCTGAAGTCTTCAAAAAGATATGTACCCCATTGGGGATCCTTTTTTCTTGCTCTAACTGATGTCAGAAAAAATTAACAATTGTCTTGCCAGTGGAAAGCAAATACCTCATAGAGATTTTTATTCTTACTGCGTCACCTGTTTAGGCCCAGACCACGATGTCCCTCACTGCTGGTTTTGTGCCTTGTTCAATGCCTGAACTATTCGTTGTCAGGCTATTTTTGTAGCTAAATACTTTCATTCTCGATCTCTGTACTCTGAAATGTCTTCGTTAAGCCATCCGACTACTGATCTTCCAAAAAAAAATGTAAGGATAAAGACAGAGACAGACCGCATAGGTTCAAAACTGCTGATGATGCTTCTGTTAAGCTAGTTGCCAGTCTGCCGGTACTCAGTGAGGCACTTTCGCAGCCCCTGATATTCTCTACTACATTTTCACAGGCCTCTACTGAGACCCATTCAGAGTTTGGTATGCCATGAGATGCTTCTTCAACTATGGAACCTGCGAATGTCTCTACCTTGGATGGATCCGGAGCCACTGTTCAGGCAATGGCTTCTGAGGGTGTATTCAGGCCTACCAATTTTCATATTAAATTGACAACTTTGTTTCAAGCTAAGCATACTGAATTCCTCAGGCCTAAAGCTCGCACTACTCCTAGAAAACCGACGACCAAAATGCATTCTCAGGCCCATATACCTCAAAAACAAATGATTAGAATGACTGAAGACCTTATTAACATAATTAGGGGAAGCCAGCCTTCCCCCACTAAGAGACCTAGCACTGATTTTCTTTCTGATTCTTCTGATCAGGAATCTGATATCTCTGTTCCTTCTGACTACCAGGATTTACCCTTATCTACTTATGAGGATTATGATGCAGAGGATTCCATTCCCTCTGCTTCCCCTCCAGAAGATTTTTCTTTTGGTGAAAACTTGCATACCCTTAGGAAGCATTTACACTGGAAAAGCCAGGACTATTCTCAGTCCAAAAAGAGACTTAGGGAATTTTTAAACCTGCCTCAGCACTGGCCTCTAGCTATCCCTCCTGTTCTGGAGATTGTGGATGATGTTTTCTTGGAATCCAGCCTTACCCTGACACTTTGCTTCCAACTCCCAGGAAGCCTGACAGGTACTACAGAGTACCTAACTCTCACAAATTCTTCTTCAAGAATCCTACTGTGGATCCAGAGACCATTTCCCAAGGACCAAAGGCATTAAGGCCACTGCTGCCAAAAATCCTACCCCTTCTGATAGAGATTCTAGAGCCTTAGACAGATGGGGGTAAGAAGGTATACACATCTGCTACTTTGGCCATTAGGGCTTTAAATTGCCAGTTTCATATGTTAAAGTATCAGCAGCATGTTATGGGACTACGTAAACAGAAAATGATGTTGATTCCTGATTGTACTGAACATAAAAATTTACAAGAGTTAATGCATTCTGCTGACCAAGTTGGTAAACATACTTTGCAATGTGGTTTTGATGCTTTAGAAGCATCTTACAGGGCTGCTGTCACTGGGTCTGTACTTAGAAGGCACGCTTGGCTTAAGGAATAAAGCTTGCCAGATCATGTTAAAGCTAAATTACTGGATGCTTCCTTAAACCAAGACTGCCTTTTTGGCAACAAAGCAGAAGAAGTCCTCAAAAGGATGGAGGAAAAAGCTAAATCTATGCAAACTGTTAAATATTTCCTACTAGTACACCCACATGGATTCAGTAGGCATTGGCCTTCAAAGAACTGGTCCTTTCCAGTCCCTTCCAGGCCTTCTCAGTCCAAACCCAGGAGCAGCAGACCACCACAACTTCAGTCTCAGGCTATGCACAGATCTAAGCAGTGGGGGGCTCCCACTTCCAAAGCAGGGAATAGTAAGCCACCCCCTATGGAAAATGGCACAATGACTTATCTTTAACTCTTCCAAGCCTTGCTCTACTACTTGCTCCCTAAGGAGGAAAGCTCGCCCTGCATGCAAAAAATTGGGAACTCATTACCCAAGACAAATGGGTTTTAAACATAGTTTCCCTAGGATACAGATTGCACTTCCACCCACTCCCAACCCCAAATGGATGGCCAGACCTCCCCCAAACCAGTGGACAGAGGCCCCAAAACAAATACTATCTCTCCTCAGTATCAGGGCTATTCAACCTGTCCCAGCAGAACAAAGGGGACAAGGTTTTTATTCAAGACTTTTTCTGGTACCCAGAAAAGACAACTCCTGCCATCCTATCCTGGATCTCTATTCTCAACACCTTTCTGGAGGTTCCAAAATTCAAAATGCAAAATCTTCAACAGCTTTTTCCTATGCTAGCCAAGGATGCCTGCCTGGCAACCCTAGACCTAAAAGAAGCCTACCTGCACATCCCAATAAGGGAGTCTTGCAGGAAATACCTATGCTTCAGGGCAGGCTTCATCATCAGTTCCCTGCACTTCCCTTTGGCTTATCTACTGTGCCCAGGGTATTCACAAAGTGCCTAGCTCCAGCCATTGCATTTTGCAGGCAGAGAAATATTCTGATTTACCCATACTTGGATGATTGCCTGATCCAGGCAGAGAGTCAGGACTTACTTTTCCAACACCTGGCATTTGTAAAGAGATTTCTAACTTCTCTGGAGTACACCATCAACGAGAAGAAATCACACCTACTACTCTGCCAACAGATTGTAATCCTGGGAGCAAGCTTGAACACAACTTCCCAGATGGCATTCCTCACTCCAGAGAAACAAGTTTATTTGACAACCTACTTCAAACTGTTGGCCACAAGTCCCCAGCTATCTGCAAGGAAAAATAATGCAAGCCCTGGGGTTCATGGCCTCTTGCATTCTACTAATTCCATATGTAAGACTGCATATGAGGAAACTCCAATGGTATCGAAAAAGCCTATGGTGTCAACATTCTCAGGACCTGGAAACAATGATTTCTATCATTCCTTGTATGAAGACAGAGTTCCTTTGGTGGGCAAAGGCCTGCTACCACAACAAGGGACTCCCTTTCACTCTACCCCCTGCCACCCATACCCTAACAACAGACGCATCAGACTATGCATGGGGGGGCTCACATGGCAGGGCAGTGCATTCAGGGTAAATGGAACCCGAGACAGATGCACCTACATATAAATCAAAAAGAAATGTTAGCTGTATAGAATGCTCTGACAGCCTTCAAAGACTGTATTCTGCCAGGACAACTATTAGTAAAGACAGGCAACACCACAGTTATGTGGCACATAAACAAGCAGGGGGGAACCCATTCCTACCCTCTCTGCAGACTAGCCGTGGCTCTGTGGAACACAGCCTTGAACTACCAAGTACGCCTACAAGCTCAATTCCTGCCAGGCAAACTAAATTCACTGGCAGATGACTTAAGCAGAAATCTCATGGATCCACACAAATGGAAACTTGAACCCAAAATATTCAACCTCTTGAGGAACAAATGGGGGACTCCAGAGATAGACCAGTTTGCCTCCCCTCAGAACTACCAATTGAACAAATTCTGCACAAGAACTACCCACAGTCAAGCTTGGAAAGTGGATGCCCTGTCCTTTACCAGGGAAAGCCTCTCGGTTTATGCCTTTCCCCCTCTGCCTCTACTCTCAAAGGTTCTACTAAAGATCAAACAGGACAAGCCATGGACAATGCTGATTGCACCAGACTGGCCACGTCAGCACTGGTACCCCCTCTTGTGCAGTATGACACTGCTGCAACCATGGCACCTGCCTCAGACCCCTTCCCTGCTGTCCCAGCAGGCAGGCCAAATTCTGCACCCTCAGCTTCAAACCCTGAACCTTGCAGCCTGGCTAATTCCTTGAGCTCTCCTCTAGCATCCCTCAGTAAGCAGGTGCTGAATGTCATTCTGGAGGCAAGGAGGCCTAGTACTAGAAAATCCTATGCTGAAAAGTGGAAAAGATACTGATGTCCTTCAAGGATGCATCTGCAGTCATAACATATGGGTTGTCCTGCCTCAGGCAGCACTTCGGTCGGCCGGATTCCAAAGTCTGGGTCTGGCTTCGGCAGATGTCGCACTTCACCCGACGTCATAGCTCCTGGGGTATAAAGGCATCAGCCGACACCATTTTCCTCAGTCTTTCTTGCCGCGCGGTGCCCGAAGCTGAAGCTGTTCGCAAGTGCCGGTCGGTCAGATCCAGAGATTTCAGCTACCGAAGACTTCTAAAAAAACTAAGTACCCCGTTGGGGACTCTTTCTTGCCTCAGCCGATGTCAGACAAAGTAAATAATTGTTTAACTTGTGGGAAACAAATACCTCATAAGGATTTCCACTCTTACTGCCTTCCTTGCTTAGGCCCAGACCACGACGTATCAGCTTGTTTAGCCTGTGCTTCCTTCAACCGACGGACACTTAGACGTCGGTCGGAGTTTGCTGAAGAGTTTTTTGGCTCCACTTTTGCATATAAAATGCTGTCGGAGACTCCGACTACACATTTAGCTAAAAAATGCAAGGAAAAGGACCGACACTCGCGGCCCGCGGTTTTGGCTGAAACCACGGTTAGGCCTACCGAGAGGGTCTCGGTTTCGGCTGAAACCGAGACCTCGGTTCTCCCTTCGGCCGAAAGCATGCCTCTGACAACCGAGGCCACACAGGCCCTGGCTGAGTCGGCTACAGAAATTCCTACTGAAGAAGCAGGCACACAAGATTTGTCCGACACCATTCCGTTGGACATCTCTACTCCCGTACGTGGTGCAGCTAGACCCCCTGCTTCTATGTCTATCAAGGCCTTCTCCAGGGCTAAAGCAGCTAAACTTTCCAAGGCCTTACCTACAAAAGCTCCCTCTCACAGACCTACCTCAAGTTCTCAGATTCTCAGCCTTGCTGAGGACCTTATTTCTCTGATCAGGGGATCCCAACCTCACCCAGACAGGGCCTCACAACCCCCTCCTGAAAAGAGGCCTAGGACTGAACCCCCTGAACCTCTTTCCTCTGACTATTCCTCAGATGGTTCAGATTTATCTGACCATCAGGAAGGACCATACTCACCTTATGAGGATTCCGATGCAGAAGACTCCATTCCTTCTGCCTCCCCTCCAGAAGAATTTTCATTTGGGGAAACTCTACACTCAATGAGGGAACACTTCCAATGGCAGGGTCAGGATTTTTCTGATTCTAGGAAAAGGCTAAGGACTTTTTTACACTTACCACAGCATAGGCCTTTAGCCATACCACCTGTACTATCAGTTGTTGATGATGCATACAATGATGCCAGTACTGCCCCTGATTCTCTTCCCCCGGCCCCTGCCAAACCTGACAGATACTACAGGGTCCCAGATTCTCACTACCACTTGTTTAAGGCCCATGCTGCAGACCCAGAAACCATTTCTCAGGGCCCTAAAGGTGTTGCAGCTGCCTCTGCCAAAAACCGCCTACCCTCTGAAAGAGAATCAAGAGCATTAGAGAGATGGGGTAAAAAGGTTTATACATCTGCTACTCTTTCTGCCAGGGCTTTAAACTGTCAATTTCACATGATACAGTACCAGGAGTTTTTGTTAGATCAACTGAATAAAAAGCTGCCCTCTCCTCAACCATTAGACCGTAAGTCCCTTCAGGATTTGGTACACTACTCTCAGCAGGTCAGTAATCATTTCTTAAAATGTGGCTGTGATGCACTGGAGGCTTCATTTAGATCAGTTATGACTGGAGCAGTGATTCGAAGGCATGCCTGGCTAAAAGAACAATCCTTGCCAGACCATGTTAAGTCTAAACTCCTAGATGCCCCTATGGAGAAACAAAGTTTATTTGGCTCCCCATGCACAGGAGGTTCTAAAGAAAGTGGAAGAAAAAGCAAAATCTGTCCAAACAGTCAAGGATTTTCTGCAGGTCCAACCTCCGAGGTTCAGCAGAAATTGGCCTTCAAAGAATTGGTCCTTTCCAGACACCTCCAGAGCACAGAGAGGCAGAAATAGATGCCCAAGAGGCAGAGGCCAATCAAGGGGTGCCTACAGGGGTCATCAATGGCAACCTGCCAACCAGAGAAGTGCTGCCACAGCTGCAACTGCAACCACTTCCACAGGACAGACACAATGACTTGGCTCTGATTCCGCCTACCAGGGAACAACTGGAAGCACCCTTGGGCGGAAAGCTAGCTTTATTTTCAAAAAACTGGCATTGCATTACAGGAGACAAATGGACTTTGCAAACAATAGACAAAGGCTACAGGTTTCACTTCCACACTCTACCAAAAAAGAGAGGAATGCCAAACCTTCCACCAAGCCAGAAATCAGACGCTCTAAGACAAATCAACAACTTACTAAGGATGAGAGCTATAGAAGAGGTGCCACCTATGGAACAAGGCCAAGGATTTTACTCCAGGCTTTTCCTTGTACCAA
This sequence comes from Protopterus annectens, assembly GCF_019279795.1. NCBI lineage: Eukaryota > Metazoa > Chordata > Ceratodontiformes > Protopteridae > Protopterus > Protopterus annectens. Next base: position 1,898,309,733 of record NC_056733.1, on the reverse strand, counting down.
GAAAAGAAAATCAATGGAGGCCTATTCTCGACTTGTCCGCACTGAACACATATCTCATTGTTCCAAAATTCAAGATGCTGACCCTACAGCAACTTCTTCCCATGTTGGGCAAGGAGTCTTGGCTGGTGACTCTAGATCTCAAGGAGGCATACCTGCACGTCCCTATACAACCAGATTGCAGAAGACACCTCAGATTTCTTGCAGGATCAGAGCATTATCAATTCTCAGCATTGCCCTTTGGCTTATCTACTGCACCCAGAGTATTCACGAAATGCCTGGCATCAGTAATTGCACATTGCAGGCTTCAGGGAATTCAAATCTACCCATACCTGGACGACTGCCTAATACAAGCGGACAACAAGACAAAAATAATAAAGGATTTGGCCTATGTCATACAACTGCTGCAAGCCTTGGGATACACAGTCAACATACAAACGTCAAGACTAGTGCCATCCCAAAGGATAACATTTTTGGGTGCAGAACTGGACACAATAACTCAAATGGCTTTTCTCACAGAAGAAAAACAAAAGCAACTACCAGTCTACTTCATGGCATTAACAAGACAAACTCAGCTTACTGCAAGGAAAGTCCTGCAGGCCCTGGGTTACATGGCATCCTGCATAATCTTGGTCCCACATGCCAGGCTGCATATGAGAAAATTACAATGGTACCTAAGGAATGTATGGTCTCAACACAGACACAGTCTAGAAGCCCTGATACCAATCATTCCATGCCTGAAAAAAGAATTCCTGTGGTGGGCTCAGGCCTGCTAGATCAACAGAGGATTGCCTTTCCACAAACCACATCCAAGGCAGACCATCACCACGGACGCCTCAGACCTAGGCTGGGGGGCACACATGGAAGACAAGTGTATCCAAGGCCTATGGTCCCCAGACCAGCTGAATCTACACATAAATCTAAAGGAGATGCTGGCAGTGAAGCATGCAATCGAGGCATTCAAATCATTCCTCCAGCAAGGACACCTGCTGATAAGGACGGACAATACCACAGTCATGTGGTACATCAACAAACAGGGAGGCACACATTCATACCCTCTATGCCGGATGGCAATGGACCTGTGGAACTTAGGCCTGAATCTCAACATCCAACTGCAGGCCAGATTCGTACCAGGAAAAGAGAATTCACTAGCAGACAGCTTAAGCAGAACTACCACGGATGCTCACGAATGGATGCTGCATCCAGACATCTTCAAAGCCATAACACAGAAATGGGGAATGCCAGAGATAGACCTGTTCACCTCCCCACTCAACCACCAACTGAAGAAATTCTGCTCAAGAGTATACCACCCACAAGCCTGGAGGGTGGACTCCCTTTCTTTCAGCTGGAAGGCCCTGACAGTATATGCCTTTCCACCTCTCCCATTGATGTACAAAGTTCTACTGAAAATCAGAGAGGAACAGCCAAAGGTAATTCTGATAGCTCCAGACTGGCCAAGGCAGCATTGGTACCCGCTACTGAGAAGCATGTCTCGGACAAACTCATGGCCTCTACCTCTATGTCCTTTACTTCTAACGCAGAACAACTACAAGACCCTGCATCCAAACTTAAAAATGCTGCAGCTAACTGCTTGGAAAATTGCATAAAACAAAACCAACCTGCTTTATCTCAGAGGGTTAAGGACATTATCCTGGAGTCTCGCAGACCCTCCACAAGCAAAACATATTCAGCCAAATGGAAGAGATTCCTCATTTGGAGTGCAGCAAAGGGAACAAATGTCACACTGGCAAACCTAGCACACATCCTAGAATACTTAGCAGAACTGTTCCACAATGGCCTGTCCTATTCTTCCATTAAGATTCATGCATCAGCGATTTCAGCAGAGTACAACATGGATCCTCCTGTCTTCTCTCATCCTCTCCTCAGACAATTTTTGAGAGGGATCAAAAATGTAAAACCTCCAAGGAAACCACCTCTGCCTGCATGGGATCTCAATTTTGTACTAGAAAATTAACACTTCCCCTTTTGAACCAGCAGCAACAGCAGACTTACAGTTCTTATCTTGGAAAACTGCCTTCCTGCTAGCAATCACTTCAGCAAGAAGGGTATCCGAGTTACAGGCCTTAATGGCAGTGCAGCCTTTCCTTATCTTTCACCAGGATAGAGTGTCTCTGAGAACCAATCCTACTTTTATGCCAAAGGTGGTATCCAGGGTATCTTTGAACCAAGCTATTCATTTACCTACATTCTTCCCTAACCCACAGAACAGGGGGGAAAAACTACTACACACCTTGGATGTACACAGACAACTGCGCTACTATCTGGACAGAACTAAGGCCAGCAGAAAAACTGACCAGCTTCTGGTAGCATATGCAACAGGAGTGCAAGGAAAAGCAATTTCAAAACAGACAATCTCAAAATGGATAGGAAATTGCATTTGATTCTGCTACTCATTTCATGGAAAGACAACTCCTGAAAATATCAGGCCTCACTCCACAAGAGCTACAGCCACCACTACAGCTTTCCTACAAGGAGTGGCTACCAAAGACATTTTAGAAGCTGCTACTTGGAGCTCTGTGCATACATTTTCCAAGCATTACAATCTTCCTTTATACTCCAGATCCCGAGCAGGTTTTGCAACTGCAGTTTTACAAGGGATCTTAACTACACCATCATTATCTTAGTGCCTCCTCCCCCAGTTTGGCTATGGTATTCTACCCATATGTTATGACTGCAGAATCATCCTTGAAGGACATAGTACAGTTTTGTACCTACCATAAATGTAGATGTCCGATAGGTATGCATCTGCAGTCAGGATTACCCACCCTCCTTCCCCTCTGTGGTATCCCTAGGGTACTTACCCCTCTCTTAGCTAGCTGGGGGAATCTATTATGGTGTATTTGTTTGTATGTATATATGTATATATACTTTTTGATTTCTACTGTTTGGAATTTTCTACTTTTATACAAATTTAGCCTTCCTAGAGGGCACCTGGCATCTGGGGCAAGAAACACTGAGGAAAATGGCGTCGGCTGATGCCTTTATACCCCAGGAGCTATGACATCAGGTGAAGTGCGACATCAGCCGAAGCCAGACCCAGACTTTGGAATCCGGCCAACCGAAGGGCTGCCTGAGGCAGGACAACCCATATTTTATGACTGCAGATGCATACCTATCGGACATCTACATTTATGGTAGGTACAAAACTGTACTTTCCTAGAGCCAGACTCAGGGGATGGGCACAATGGTGCCCAGCTTACCTCATATTCTTCAGTACTTAAAAGAAATGCTCCACAAGGGCCTATCCTTCTCATCAATTAAAATTCATGCCTCTGCCATTTCAGCGCATTATAATACTGAGCCACCCCTCTTCTCTCACCCCTTGCTAAGACAATTCCTTAGAGGGGTCAAAATTTAAGACCCTCCCCCCAGGAGAGCTCCCACTCCAGCCTGGGACCTTAACTTTGTATTGGGAAAGCTCACTCTTCCCCCCTTTGAGCCAGCTGCAACAGCAGAGTTGGAATTCCTTTCTTGGAGAACAGCCTTCCTTCTAGCCATCACTTCAGCAAGAAGAGTGTCTGAATTACAGGCCCTCATGGCAATGGAACCCTTCATTATCTTCCATGAGGACAGGGTTTCCCTCAGGACTAATCCTTCCTTTATGTCCAAGGTGGTGTCTAGTGCGGCCCTAAACCAGTCCATTCATTTGCCTACTTTTTCTCTAATCCACAAAACAAAAGGGAAAGAATACTGCACTCTCCGGATGTGCATAGACAACTTAGATTTTATTTGGACAGGACTAAGCCTCTCAGAAAATCTGAAAAGCTGCTAGTTGGCTTTGCTGCAGGGGCAGAAGAGAAGGCCATTTCAGAGCAAACCATCTCCAAATGGATAGCCCATTGCAGTAATTTCTGCTACAAGCACCATGGAAAACCTACCCCACAGGCGATAATATCACATCCCACCAGGGCTGCGTCTACCTCTGCAGCTTTTCTCAGAGGACTCCCTACCAGGGACATCCTAGAAGCTGCTACCTGGAGCTCTGTACATACCTTCACCAAGCATTACCATATGCCTATCTTCTCTAAATTCAGAGCTGGATTTGCCACTGCAGTCTTGCAGGGCTTAATAGCTGGTCCTAATGCTCTATAACGTCCTCCTCCCTTCCTTAGCTTTGGGAATCAACCCAAATGTGATGACTGCAACAGTGAGACACAAAGAACATAGTACAGTTGTGTACACTTACCATAAATGTAGATGTTCGAGTGTATTCACTGTTGCAGTCCTGGTTACCCTCCCTCCAGCCCCCTTGGCTCTACCTTTCCTTCTTGTTTGCTATATTTATTTTTTTCTGGTGTATTTGCTTTTTGCTGTGAGTATACCATACCATAAAATTGCTTCCTATTGTGGGGGCACCTGACATCTGGGGCAAGTAAAACTGATGTAATGGCGTCGGCTGCATGTTTTATACCCCTGACGACCTGACGTAATGGAAGAAGCGATAGCATCCGATGCAGAAATCCGAAGACTCTGGTATTCAGGCCGGCTGAGTGCTACCTGCAGGCAGATAACCCAAACGTGATGACTGCAACAGTGAATACACTCGAGCATCTACATTTATGGTAAGTGTACACAACTGTACTTTTCTCACCTATGAGCTAGTTTTGTCTTGTATTTCTGGCTCAGTTGCCTAGGTAACCAAAGTCATTGGTCATCTAGTATATGGAGCAGTCTTGATATAAACCTAAATATATAGTGGTTACACTTCTTTGTCTTCTATTTTACTTTTTTTTTCTTGAAAGTGTTATGGAGAATGGAGCTTCCCTACCATTTATGATATTTGACAACTGGATGGGTAGAGAATAGATAGAAAAAGACTTGTAGGTGCTGGTCTCCCAGCGTTCCACCTCTTCATTTTGTTTGTCTTTCCTCTCCCTTCTTTTGTTTGTCTATCTTAAGTAGTATGCTGTTGGATTTTTCTGCTGCATCTTGTGAGTCCTGTGGGTTTAGTGACATAATATTGCAAACTAACTCTTGTGCATGAGCTCTGTCAAAACCAGTTAGCAGCCTGCATGTCGGGTGCACTAATAAATGTTTCTTCCTGTGATGATGTGTCACTGGGTGTGCACACATTGGAAGAGTGACTTTAGTAGAGGAACTTACAGTTATTGGGACACTTTTTCTACCTCCATTATTACCAAGCTCTTAATGTTTTAAATGAATATCTGCATAAATATGTTTCTAGTATCTGTCTGATATTGCCAATTGTTCAGTTTTCTTAGATGTGACAGAAACAGTAAAAGATAAACGTGTTCACAACCTAACTACTAGATTCTATTCAATGTTTGCTGTTTTTGCCTTTCCAGTCTAGAGACACAGTTAGTGGCTGGATTGATAATTTTATTATCTTCTCCCCAAAAGTGAGTCCATGGTAAAGTTTATTTTGGGGCTATAATGTCATAGTAAGATCTTGAGACAGTTATGAATACATTAATTAGTTTGCATTCATAGTTTATTGCTGCTTTGTCATATCTTTAGGTTAACTGAGTCTTATATTTGGGCATAGGTTGTTTGCAGAGTATCTTGTGTTTCTAACCATAAGAAAGTAAGACTGTCCATGAAGTTAATATCTAACTTAATAATTGCTGAGAAATAAACCATATATGTATAATGCGTATAAAGGAAAAACATATGTAATGGTTTGTTTGTTTTTCATATCAGTATGTGTACCCATGTCACTGTGTAATATGTGATGCTAATAAAGATGCGTGAAAAACAGGAATATCTAACTTGTCATTCTGTGATACAATTTAAGGCTTTTCTTTTAATAATGAATACATCTACCCATTCATTTTTTTCTCATCAAGTTATCCAGCAGCAAGAGCAGTTTTGTCATGGCACTTTTCTCCACTTGCACATTTTTAAATTGGAATATTGCACTGTATTCTATCAGATTCATTGCCAAATTGTCTAAGTTTAACAAAACTAGTTGCCTGATAACTGGTCTTTCTTGTAATTACACTCCCTCTATTTTTCCTGTATCTTTTCTCTGTTAGGCTCCTTGACTATGCCGTTACTGACTTAAGCATTAACTTAATTTTTTCAAAGTCCCTCAATTCACCAGTTGCTGTCTGACCCAAAACCTTTTTTTTCACTAATTTTTGTTTCCTTCACTTTCTTACCACTGAGCACACTCTCTCTTTATCGATTTTGTTATCCTGAGTGCCACAGACCTCTTTTTAAATCCTTAAATTAATTACTTATTGTGGCTTTAGTATACTTAATTTATATATATTTTTAAAGCATTTATGAATATCTTCCAGAGCTGTCCTCATTTCTGTCATCCTACCCTTGGTACCTTCTTAAGCCCTTTGTCTTTGGATTTAACCTTTATTAAGCATGTTTATCTTTGTATGTGTCATATGGATTTGTGCATTAATGCTCCAATTTCTTATCTGCATGGTTTCCTTATGATGTCACTGTGTCTATTTTGGCATCCCCCAAGCCTGTGCTGAAAATGGATGCTGCAAACTCGGCATCCCAGTCATCAAAATGCAAAAATAAATAAATAAGTAAACAAACAAACAAACGCATAACAAAAATAACATGGCGTTAGATATATGCCTTTTTGGCACCATCCAGCTGTGCAACAAACTATATGATAGTCTCATTATATTAAGTAATGAAAAGAGTCTTCTCTGTATCTTCAGATGTGTTACAATCACATTATAATTATTTGCTTTTTTACTTATGTTGACAAGACATTACAAGCAGCCAAGTACTCGACATTGTCTGCCCTTGTGTGACTGAGATGAGGATCATACCAAAAGGGAGCTCACCTCACAGCCATTTTTTAAACACATGCTTCTCTATGCAGCTGAATTACTTAACTGCATTCATTCAAAAATATCATAGCATTAACATGAATAGCGATCAGTGATACCGTTAACCAATGATATGATTACCAGGTTACTTAATAAGGTTATTTCTGTAGTGTGTACCTGCATTTATCACCTATTAAATATTTTAATTGCTAGAAGAAAAACAGATTAGAAGTTTGAATCCTCTAGATACATTATGCAAACATTATGCAATGATAATTAAATGTTTTGTTAATATCTGTTATTAAATACTTTCTTGTTATGGGAATTGTAAACTTGTATTTTGATTTGATATATCCAATAAATATTCTGGTTATGGAAAATAAAACTGCATCTTTTTTGAGCAGCTGGGTTACATGCAGAGCTCCAAATATATGAGTTGTTCTGCATAGTTCAGTCCCTTTTTGATGCAACAACAGTGCTTTATTCATATTTTTCTTCACATACAAAAGCATGCTCTGTGCACCAAGTCCCCTGTATCAATAAACTAGGGCCATTTCATTGCAAACACACTCACTTCCAAAATAATAATTTGGAAATGCATCAGGTTTGGTCTGCATAATTTTTCAACAAAGACAAATATTAAATTGTTTTATTACAGCAAGTCTTATTTGCAGTTGTCAAGTGTCATGGAGATTAAATAGTACTCGTACCATCCAACATTCGTATTTGCCAGCATATGAATTCTTCTCAATAATGAGCCATGTATTTCTTTTATTGTTTCCATTCTACCTGAGATTTATGCCTGGATTCATTGAAATACGCCAATACAAATGATTCTTACTTATCACCAAAAGACTGATTCTAACCTAAGTTAGAATTGCATAACATGCCATTTAATGAAAGACACTGTAGACCAGAGATGAGTTTCAGTTTGTTTATTTCTGCTCAAACTATACAAAAACTCACTCCCTAACTGTGAGCATGTGCAATCATCACATTTGCACATGCACATTTAGTCCCTGTTCAATTATACAAAAACTCACACCCTAACTGTGAGCATGTGCAATCATCACATTTGCACATGCACATTTAGTCCCTGTGCAATTATACAAAAAACATAACTGGGAGCATGTGCAATCATCACATTTGCACATACACATTTAGTGTCTGCGTAACTATACAAAATCTCACACCATAACTTGGAGCATGTGCAATCATCACATTTGCACATGCACATTTAGCACAAAAACTCACACCATAACTGGGATCATGTGCAATCATCACATTTGCAGATGCATATTTAGTGCCTGTATAACTATACAAAAACTCACACCATAACTGGGAGCATGTGCAATCATCACATTTGCACATGCATATTTAGTACCTGTGTAACTATACAAAAACTCACACCATAAGTGGGAGCATGTGCAATCATCACATTTGCACATGATCATTTAGTGCCTGCATGCAGTAAATGAAGCACTCTGCCTGACAGAACCTATACTAAAATTACTTAAACAAAAAAACTTAGACATAGTATGCACAAAAATGCAATTACAGACACTTTTAATGAACAGTTACATCTACAAATCATACCACTAAAATGCTACTTCAACTGACCTGGCACCTTCAAGTAACACACTTTGCTTTTTCTCTCCCACTGTAGTCACAAACCCATTGAATTGACTTCATGTTCCCGCTCTCATCATAGGGTGTCTATTGTTCATCTATTATAGCAAAAAGTATGGAGTAAATCAGTTGAAATGCTGGGACCTAGTGCAGAGTTCCAAAACACTGGAAGAAAAGCCCAAAACTATAGAGGAAAAGTGAATATTAAGCATCATTTTCTCCTTTAAACTTATTATTTTTTTTGTGACAGAAGTCCTACATACCCCCTATACTTTTGTATACCAATGTCAAAATGATCATACCTCAGAGAGAAGGGAATATTCTGAGAAATGGTAATCTCTGATTTAAAATATGAAAGTCCAGACTCAGTCATTCGGTCTCCACATGTTGAGACACAGCATTGTGACTCCAGACAGTTTAAAAATGTTACCATTTATTTATCTAGTCACATCTAGAGATGTTTCAGAAATCATTATCACATTCAAATAAGTTGAATCATAGCAAAATAAATGTTGCGCCTACCATGCACTCTATTGAATGCACAGACTGTCAATAGATATTTCTTGGTGTTAGAAATTGTCAAAAGTATTCATTTTTGAATGCAGGATTAAGCAAAAGGAGCAGCATCTGTTGCTGTTAGTGAGATGTGCATGTGGTCATGGTAAGTGGGAATGGATAGCAATGCCAAAACTTTTGGATATACCTAAAGTTTTTACACTGAAGTGAGAGTTTATGTATGAGAGTGTCTGTGGGTTAGGATTAGAATAAAGGATAAGGAAAGGGGACAGAGCTTCTATTGTGCATATGCATGCATGTGTGTCTATGTCTCTCTGTTTTGATGTCCTTCAAGAATGCAACTGCAGTCATAACATATGGGTTGTCCTGCCTCAGGCAGCCCTCGGTCGGCCGGATTCCAAAGTCTGGGTCCGACGTCGGCTGATGTCGCATTTCTCTCCGACGTCAGAGCGGCAGGAGTACATAAGCATCAGCCGACGCCATCTTCTTCAGTCTTTCTTGCCGCGCGGTGCCAGAAGCAGAAGCAGTTCGCAAGTGCCGGTCAGTCAGCTCCTGTATTCTTCGATCCGAAGTCATCAAAAAAGCTAAGTACCCCATTGGGGACCTTTTCTTGCCTCAGCCGATGTCAGAAATTACTGAAAAAGTTAATAATTGTTTGTCTTGTGGTAAACAAATACCTCATAAGGATTTCCATTCTTACTGCCTTCCTTGCCTTGGCCCAGACCACGACGTCTCGACCTGTGCCGCCTGTGCTCGCTTCAATAAGCGCACTCTCAGGCGCCGGGCGGAGTTTGCTGAAGACTTTTTCGACGAAAAATTCGATTACACGATGCCGTCGGAATTACCGACATCGCAGACTCCTAAAAAACGAAAAGACCGGGACCGACATCCTCGGCCCGCGTCTTCCACCGACACCACGCCAAAACCTACCGCGAGTGCCCCGGTTCCCTCTGAGGCGGTTATTTCACCGCTCCGAACTGAAGACACCGCATTACCGATACCTCCGATACCGGAGACCACACCGACGCCAGTTATTGATTTTCCTCCGGATACTGAAACCGAGGAAATGCCCGAGACCATTGCTGTGGATAAGGTCACTCCTGCACGTGGAGCTGCTAGGCCTCCCATGTCCATGTCTATCAAGGCCTACACACGTGCTAAGGCAGCCAGCAAGACCAAGCACCTTACTGCTAAAGCCTTACCTCAGCCTACTCCTGAAACACAAATCATGACTATGGCAGCAGACTTAATCTCCATGATCAGAGGTTCCCAGGCCTATCCTGAGAGAGGATCCCAGCCTCCTCCTGATAAGAGGCCCAGGGTTGAGCCCACTGACCCTCTCCCTTCAGATGAAGATTCTGAGGCCTCTGGCCACTCCGATAGCCAGGAAGAGCCTTTCCAGACCTACGAGGACTCAGATGCAGAGGACTCCATCCCCTCGGCCTCCCCTCCTGAGGATATTTCTTTTGGGGAAGTTCTGCATTCCATGAGGGAACATTTTAAGTGGCAAGGCCAGGAATATTCTGATTCCAGAAAGCGCCTTTGAACCTTCCTTAAAAAGCCCCAACACAGGTCCTTGGCTATACCTCCTGTGCTTGATGTTTTGGATGATCTATACTCTGACTCCAGTGTTACCCCTGATACTCTCCCTCCTGCTCCTGCCAAGCTGGACAGATACTATAGAGTCCCTGAAACACATTCTCATTTCTTTAGGGCCCATGCTGTTGATTTAGAAACTATTTCACAGGGGCCGAAAGGGGTTTCAGCTACCACCTCCAAAAATCCTTTGCCTTCAAACAGGGAAGCTAGGTCATTAGAGAGATGGGGGAAGAAGGTTTTTACCTCCACTACTTTATCTATGAGAGCTCTCAATTGTCTCTTTCATATGTTTCAATATCAGGATTTCCTGTTAGATGATTTACAGAAAACTTTGGCCTCTCCTGAACCTTTAGATAGGAAGTCTTTGCAGGAGGCTGTACATAACTCTCAGCAAGTTAGCAATCACTTTCTTCAGTGTGGATATGATGCATTGGAAGCTTCATGTAGGGCAGCTATGACAGGGGCGGTCATTCGTAGACATGCATGGTTAAAAGAACAACCTCTACCAGATCATGTTAAGGCAAAACTTCTTGATGCACCCTTGGAAAAGAACAAGCTTTTTGGTGCTAATGCTAAAGATGTATTAAAGACCATTGAGGAAAAAGCCAAGTCAGTTCAGACAGTCAAAGATTTCCTCCAGGTTCAGCCACCCAGATTCAGCAGGAATTGGCCTTCAAAAAACTGGTCCTTTCCTAATCCTGAAAGATTTCAAAGGGGCAAAAACAGGCGTGGCCGAGGAAGAGGACAATACAGAGGTTCCTACAGGGGATGACAATGGCAACCAGCAAACCAAAGAAGTGACACAGGGGCTTCTCCTGCCCACAGGGACAATCCCAATGACTTTCCTCTACTTCCGCTAACCAAAGAGCAAACAGAAGCTCCCTTGGGTGGAAAATTATCTCTGTTTTCAGACAATTGGCACAGATTGACAAAGGAGACCAAGGCTACAGGTTCCACTTTCATACCTTACCAAGGAAACAAGGCATGCCAAACCTACCGCAAAACCAGAGGGCAGAGGCTATCAAGCAAATTTCTCTGCTTGCTCAGATCAATGCAATAGAAAAAGTTCCACAACAAGAACAAGGCCAGGGGTTTTACTCAAGACTGTTCCTTGTTCCAAGAAAAGAAACTCAATGGAGACCAATATTGGATTTGTCCGCATTAAACACCTTTCTCATAGTACCAAAGTTCAAAATGCTGACCTTACAGCAACTCCTTCCCATGCTGGGCAAGGGGTCTTGGCTGATTACTCTGGACCTCAAGGAGGCATACCTGCATGTCCCTATCAGACACAGCTGCAGAAGATACCTCAGATTTCTTGCAGGGCCAGAGCATTATCAATTCTCAGCATTGCCATTTGGCTTATCTACTGCACCCAGAGTATTTACAAAATGCCTGGCTTCAGTAATTGCTCATTGCAGGCTCCAGGGGATCCAAATTTACCCGTACCTGGATGACTGCCTCATACAAGAGGACGACAAACTGATTTTGACAAAAAACTTGGATTATATCATTCAATTGCTACAAGCTCTGGGATACACAGTCAACTTCCAAAAGTCAAGACTGCAGCCATCCCAGCAAATAACTTTCTTAGGAGCCAATCTAGACACAGCCTCTCAAATGGCTTACCTGACAGAAGACAAGCAAAAGAAGTTAACTCATTATTTCAAAGGTTTGGCAAAGCTCACCCAGATGACTGCAAGGAGATTCCTACAGATCCTGGGTTACATGGCATCCTGAATTCTCCTGGTTCCATTAGCAAGACTACACATGCGAAAGCTTCAATGGTACCTAAAAAGTTTATGGTCTCAACACAGCAACAACCTAGAGACAACCATACCACTCATTCCATGCCTACAAAAGGAATTTCTATGGTGGGCCTCGGTAAGCCAGGCAAACACAGGTATGTCATTCAAAAAACCTCAAATAACACAAACAATGACCACAGATGCCTCAGACCTTGGATGGGGTGCGCACATGGAGGGCAGATGTATTCAAGGACAATGGTCTCCAAAGGAAACACATCTGCATATCAACCAAAAAGAAATGCTGGCAGTAATGCATGCCATCGAGGCCTTTCGACAACAACTTCAGCAAGGCCACCTGCTAATACGGACAGACAACACCACTGTCATGTGGTACATAAACAAGCAGGGGGGCACCCATTCTTACCCCCTTTGCAGACTGACAATGAATCTTTGGGAAAAATCACTGAGCTTAAACATACAGTTGCAATCCCAGTTTGTTCCAGGCAAAGACAATGTGCTGGCGGACAGCCTAAGCAGGAATTTCCTAGACCCCCACGAGTGGAGGTTACATCCAGAAATCTTCATAAGACTCACCTCGACATGGGACAGACCAGAAGTAGACCTATTTGCCTCCCACCTCAATCATCATCTACAAAAGTTCTGTTCAAGGACATATCATCCACAAGCATGGAAAACAGATGCTCTCTCATTCAACTGGAACTTCCTAAAAATTTATGCATTCCCACCTCTGCCACTGATGACCACAGTACTACTAAAGATCAAAGCAGAGAAGCCAAAAGGGATCCTAATAGCTCCAGACTGGCCAAGACAACACTGGTACCCACTACTACAGAGCATATGCCAACAACAAAAAATGGGCCCTTCCCCAATGGCCCCATCTTTTGACTCAAAACAACTTCAATACAGTACATCCCAACATTCAGACGCTCCAGCTAACGGCTTGGGAGATTCCAAGAATAACCTCAATCTATCTCTCTCCAAGGAAGTTCAGCGGATATTAACAGAAGCACGCAGACCATCCACCAGAAAGGTTTATTCAGCAAAATGGAAGAGATTCAGCATTTGGAATACCAGCAAGGGTCATGATGCATCATTACTGAACATCCCACTCATCCTGGAATACTTGGCAGATATGCTACAGAATGGACTCTCACATTCTTCTATAAAAATACATGCTTCAGCTATTTCAGCTAGATACAACACTGATCCACCTGTGTTCTCACATCCTTTGTTAAGGCAATTTCTTAGGGGAATCAAGAATATCAAGCCACCAAGAAAGGCCCCAGTACCAGCTTGGGACCTCAACTTTGTCCTAGAAAAACTGACTCTACCCCCCTTTGAGCCAGCAGCTTCTGTGGACTTACAATTTCTCTCATGGAAGACAGCTTTCCTGTTGGCAATTACCTCAGCAAGAAGGGTTTCGGAATTACCGGCCCTAATGGCAATACCACCGTTCATAACCTTTCATAGAGACAGGGTCTCCTTATGAACCAACCCTAGCTTTCTGCCAAAAGTGGTATCTAGGGTTTCTTTAAATCAAGCAATTCACCTGCCTACTTTCTTTCCCAATCCTGAGAACAAAGGGGAAAGACTGTTGCATACCTTGGACATTCACAGACAACCAGGTTACCCTAGCTACCAACTAGTGGGCACAATGCAAGCACAGAAGAGCAGAAGTTATCAGGGACCTGGGGACCAGAGTCTGTCATCTCGGTCCATTCGGCACCAAAGTAGTAGTAGTTAAGTTAGAAGACCTTCCTTACATTGCCCACACCTTCATTCTAGATTCTATCAGGTCCATCAAGGGAGGTCATCTACTCATCTACTCATCACTCATCAGACCAATGATTGGAGTACAATGCCCCACAGAGTATGTTGCAGCTGAGCACTCAGCAGCAGAAAAGTTCCCAAAAAAGATAAAAAAAAAGGATACTCAGTGTCATAAAGGGCCTCTATGTAAATGCCTATTTCTGTCCAGAACTCCAGCTGCTCAGAGTCGACCTTTGCTTTATGTGTGACCTGCCCTCACAACCATATTTGATCAAACCCAGATTTGATAAATCACCTCAAAACCTCAAAAAAAATCTAGATCCACAGAACTACAAAACCTAGATGGAAACTATGGAGATTATATTAATACAGGATAGATTCAATTCATCACCCAATAAAATCCCCTATATGTGTGAATAAAGAGCACCTAGCTGAGGCAGAGCACCCTGCTCTTGAGAAATCTTTGGAAATGACCAATGGATGGGAGAGGGATGATAGATATACCCCAGTCATCACAGTCGCACGACAACACAGCAAAATAATGGGTATAGTTAGTTCCCATACTAGGGTGGCGTAAGCCACAACTAAGGGCTGGGCATTGTAAATGCCCCCCCGCAGGCAGATAGCCTAGTATGAACCTATGAACCTATGAACCTATGAACTTCGCTACTACCTGGACAGAACCAAGGCCAATAGGAAGTCTGATCAGCTTTTTGTAGCTTACGCCCCTGGAGTACAAGGAAAAGCAATTTCCAAACAGACTATCTCAAAATGGATTGGACATTGCATCAGATTTTGTTATTCCTTCCATGGAAAGAGTGTACCAGCCAATATCAGACCACACTCTACCAGAGCTACAGCCACCTCTACAGCATTCTTAAGAGGGGTGCCTACAAAAGACATTCTAGAAGCTGCTACATGGAGCTCCGTGCATACATTCTCCAAACACTACAACCTCCCTTTATATTCCAGATCCAGAGCAGGCTTTGCTTCGGCAGTCCTGCAGGGATTGATAGCTACACCATCCTTTTCTTAGAGCATTCCACCTCCCCCAGCTAAGCTATGGTATTCAACCCAGTTGCATTCTTGAAGGACATAGTACAGTTTTGTACCTACCATAAATGTAGATGTCCGATAGATATGCAACTGCAGTCGGGTTTTCCCTCCCTCCTTCCCCTCTATTCCTTGGGTCCACTCCTCTCCCTGTTATCCTAGCTGGGGATATCTGTTATGGTGTATCTGTTTATTGCTTATTTATTTGTCTGGAAATCTGTTTTTGTCTTCCAAATTGATTACAGCCTTCCTTGGAGGGCACCTGGCATCTGGAGCAAGAAACACTGAAGAAGATGGTGTCGGCTGATGCTTATGTACTCCTGCCGCTCTGACGTCGGAGAGAAATGCGACATCAGCCGATGTCGGACCCAGACTTTGGAATCCGGCCGACCGAGGGCTGCCTGAGGCAGGACAACCCATATGTTATGACTGCAGTTGCATATCTATCGGACATCTACATTTATGGTAGGTACAAAACTGTACTTTTATGATAATTTTATGGAAAGGGCTTTTATAAGGTAATGTAAACAGTGGGCATTAGGGACAAGGGTTAGTTTTTGGTTATGGTTGGTATACATGAGTAAGGTGGTGCAGGGGGTGAAATCTCCTTTCTGACACTTACTTATGCACAGATTATGTTACTTCAGATTCCAGCACCAGTATGGGATTCTGAACAATGACAGTTTTTGGGACCCTTCTCTACTCCTGACCTTCAAGCCCCACACCTTATGGACTAAATGTTCACTCCACTTGACATATCTTTGTTTCATATATTCCTATGAATGTGACATCTGTGTGCCAAAAGTGCTATGGTCATTCATGGTGGATCAGGATTTTTGCATAAGCCCAAACTGCATGCATGCTCTGTAAGCATTTTACTGGACGGCATGCACTGAGAATAGTACTGGACTCTTGTTCTTTTCTGGAAGGAGTGTAAACCTTCAGATAATCACTGATGTTACAGAGCAGAGCAGAGATTCACTCACATTTCTCCAGTCTGCAATGGGGAAATTGGTATGAGCATACACCAGGACATGCAGCGTGCCTCTTTTTCCCCAGACAGGCAAGCGGGCTCAGCCTCTTAAATCTTCTCTCTCCATGCTAACTCCAACAGGTGTCCCAGCCTCAAATAAACTAGGGTCACTGAGGTCATAATCAGTGCTTTCTCCTCTGTCTATGACAATGGACCTAGCTAACTGACATTTATTCAGCTCAATAAATGAACTGCTTCCCAATTTTTAACATTACAATTTTTGTTTTAGAATTTCCTGCAACAGACTGCATGGCAACGGTTTCCTTACACCTAGATCTTCTGCCACAAACTGCCCAATGACTGCCCTGACTATCAGAGTTTTGCCATTTCCCTCTTTCAAATGGATAGACACCAGCATGCTGGTATGTCAGTACACTTCACATATAAAGCTGATGACTATCAGTATGATATTCAATTCTTTCTTACTGCAGTTCTTGTTCATATGAGTCACATCTTTTATCTTTGGTCTGACTCTGGCCCAAGTTATCAAAATGTGCATGCAAGTACCCGTTGCGAACTTTTCCATTACTTTCTTGATATTGTTGCATTATTGGATGTTAAGGTATTTCCACCACCTTTTTAAGTCTTGAAGTGTATGAGGGATGGACAAAATGCTCACAAAGATTTTCACTTGCAATGCCTTTAGTGTTTGTGACCCAATCTTAGTGCTATCCTCTATGGTATTATTGCTGGGTTTAGTAAAACCTATGACAAAGCCAGTGAGCACTCCAAAGTTATCTGTTCAGGAAGACACTTGAGGCCATGTCCCAGGCCACCATAGTGTCCATTTTGCTGTAGTAGTAAATTGTGGGAATTCCCCCTAAAAAGAAAATGTTTGTGGAGAAGTGCCATATGAACAATGATATAAGAGAAGTAGGAGCTCCTCAGATATGCTCTGGACACTTCAGTAGGCTCAGGACAGGTACAGACCCCAGTGAGACACTTCTGTATTCTATGGCCCTGGCACCTACCTTACCAAAGGTCTCACACAAAGCTCCTTTGTGTGCCACCAAGCCCTCATATTATAGCACATTCTCCTGAACCAAGACATGAATTATTCCATTCATCCAGGAAGCCCACAGCGTGATTTCTGAGGAGAAGGACAGAGTTGCCTCAGTTCTACTACAAGAGGATATACAAGAGGACATGAGGTTTATTCCTGTAAGCAGACCTCAAAGGTGACCAGACCAAAGTCTAGGACTCAAGTTTCAAAATCTAGGGCACCTGCTGGACTGCCTACCTATAACCAGGCAATGTGCATGTCAAGTTATTCAAACCTGTTCCAGGTTCACGCCTAACATTGGTTCAAGCTGGCACAGTAATTTATATCTTTTGTAAAAAAAAAAAAAAAAAAAAAAAAAAGTGAAGACTGGACAATCTGTCAGTTTTAGACATCCATCTAAAAAGTGGAAAAGGGAATACTTCCGTATCTTGAGATAAGGTCATCTAAGTGAGAGGAAGACTGTCATAGGCACCCTCTGCTTTGACACTGACATAGATGAGACCATGTCATTTAATATTCCACATGAGGGCATCTGATTTGGGATATTTAAAAAAATGGGAGAACAAGGAAGTTTCTGATATCCAGGAAGTTTCTGATTTCCAGGAAAGATGTACCAACCTTCTAGGCCAGGATACACTAAAATCGATGGATTTTTTTTGCAGCTTTATTGGAAATGAACTCTCACCCTCTGGCTCTCTGGAAGTTTAACTGCTTTGACAGGGTCTCCTAGTCCTGTTCTTTCCTTTGAAATAATCCTGTTGCAGATTCAACACTTGCATCTTTGGATCCTGAAGAAGGTTTCAGATTACAGTAGAGAGTCGATTATCAAAAATGTCAATTATCCAAACACAGCCTTCCAAAGTTTTCGGGTAGGAAAAATCATAAAGTCTGAATATGTAAATGTTATAAGTATTCGCTTGTGTGTGTTTTTTGATATTGTAGCCCACTCGCGTGTGAAAAATATTCTTTATTATCCACTGGAATTGCTGAATGTTTGAAAAGTATATTCCCTGGATGCCGAAAAAACAAGATTTTAGAAGTTTTTTATCCAGTTCAATTATATTTTTGATTATCCGAACAATTTGATTATCCAAACTTCTCTAGGTCCCAATTAGTTTGGATAATCATCTCTCTACTGTAGTTGCACCATGTAAAGGACTGCTCAATGACCCAGTAAGCCACATCTTAGAATGTTTTGGAAAGATATTTTGTTTGGCACAGATCCTTGCTTTTATACCCTAAACTGTCACACTCATATGGTTAAATATCAGGCTGATTTCCTAAAACATTTAATGATAAAATGCTGTGGGATAACTGCTCATTTGAAAGCACAAATCATGCAAGCAGATCCAGCTGGCTGCACAGGTTGGTAGACATGTTATCAATTCTGGATAGAATGATGTAGATACAGTAACCAAAGCAGCTACCATGAAGTCCATTACATAGGATGCTAGAGCAAAGATCATTAATGCCCAATTTCGACAAGCATTTACTCTTTGAACTCTTAGCCCATAAAGTATTTCACAGACTACAGAAGAAAGGAAAAAAACAGTTAGACGACTTCTGTATGCAACCTTCCTCAGGTATGATAGGAACTATACCTCCAGAAGTTTGACCTTTTACTGACACCAGGGAAATTTTAAGCAAGTGAAGGGTAAAATGGCAACCCAAAAGAGAAAATGTAAGGAAGGCTACAAAGGGAAATCTGTGGACTTTCAGTGCATACTCCTGATGGAGAAAAGTTGGAATTATATAACTAGCTAATTGGAAGAGATCTTACTTATGTTACAGAAGAAGGAATCAGAATCCTACCTCAGCTACAGTGTCTCTGAGCTTACAAAACCTGTTGAAGATGTACAGCTCTGGGTTGACATATGCTTCCTTAAAGGCACCACTAACAGATATTTCTGCCTGTATGCATTCCCATAGAGCCCCCTTCTAATATAAACTATAAGTAAGACACTTTCAGAAGGTAGTATTACTTTCTCAGCATTCCAGGAAAGACATTGTCCCTCCATGAGACTTTAATTTTGTTATAGAAAAACTGCCCAAGGCCTCCTTGAGCCCATAGTTTCAGCCCAACTCAAATTTATAACTTGGAAGACAACCTTGTTACTTGAAGTGACCCAAGCAAGAAGGACTTCAGAGATCCAAGCCCTTATTGTACAAAGATTCCTTTTTTGGTCTTTCATAGGACAGGATCATTTAGGTTCATAGGTTCATAGGTTGGTACTAGGCTATCAGCCCTAAGGCCTATGCAAGCCTAGCCATAAAAAGTCCCTGGAAAATTTTTCCCACAATATTTACTTCTCTGGGCCCCTGTCTAGCAGAGCGACTGACATGATCCCCAGGGTGAATTTCCTATCTCCCATCCAATCATCAAGGTTCCTTTTGAAGAGGGCCAATGAGGCACTCTGCTTGACATGTATGGGCAGTCTATTCCAGAGTATGGGGAGTCTCTGGGTCAGGAACCTATCCCTCCAGCATGTTTTGTTCATTGTGATGATAAGATTTAGATCCCTGGAGCGTGTGGCTCTGAGGGATTGGGATTTCTTTAAGTGGAGCATGTCCAACAGCTCAGGGTTTGACATGGCCTTGTATGTTAAGCAGAGATCACCTCTGAGTAGACGGTATGCCACAGAGTATAGCTGGAGTTTTTTTAGATGGTCAGCATATGGCATCTGCTTTAGGCCTGTAATTCTTTTAGTGAGGTATTTCTGTGGCCTTTCCAGCTGTTGCA
>NC_056733.1:1898129839-1898284839 GCF_019279795.1 Protopterus annectens | reverse complement strand
AATAAAGTGTATTTATACAAAGGATATGATTTTTTATTCTGTTTACTTGATTATACATGCCTTTAAATCTGTTGTAATAGTTTCCTTGTGGTTTTATCCATGCGGAAACTGCGACTGTAGGATTACGTATTCAAGAAAACCAGATGACTATATTCACTAGGAGAAAATGTCCAACGTAAATTGGACAACGTTAATAAACCCAACACATGTGCATGCATCACACTGGAAAGTACCCCTAGGATTATTAGACAAAATGTTTAAGCTTTTTAAATTAACATTCCTGTCCCTTGGTCACTGCAGCAATATGCTGCATGTGTGCTTGCCGCTCACTCGGGTATTTTTCCCTCGGGTTTCCCCTTCCACAGTTCCATTTAGACTGAGGAACATACCACCCCAAAGATGAAATCCAGGGACATTATGAAAAATAACCCCCTTCATCTGCATCTCGCTCGGGTATTTTTCTCTTGGGTTTCCCCTTCTACAGTTCCATTTAGACTGAGGAAAATATCGTCCCTAAGAAGAAATGCAGGGACATTCTGAAAAATAACCCCCTCCATCTGCGTCTCACTTGGGTATTTTTCTTTCAGGTTTCCCCTTCTACAGCTCCATTTAGACTGAGGAACATACCTCCCCAAAGACGAAATCCAGGGACATTCTGAAAAATAACCCCCTTCGTCTGCGTGTATGTGCAATACTCTTTGTTAAAGCTTATTTCTAAGGTGTTTGCATTGTTAACCCATGGTGTGCACACTTGCAGTTCTGCAGCAGTCCCTTTTCCCAACTCTCTCCCCTCCAGCCATTTCACTCCCTATAATAAGTAGATTCTACATTTTACTTTTCTCAGGAATGCCACAAGGTGGTGATATATTCCCACTCATTGTTTTAGGTAAGTTTCAATACTTTTCCCCTGCTCCCTGCAGCTGCAAGGCCTGTTGGCCTTTCCCATTGTTTTATGTGCAATTGTCTCACCTGTTCAATTCTCCTTGAATTAGCCCAAACCTTAACTCATAAATAACAAAATTCTGAGCTTGTCAGTACCTTTGAGTGCTCAAAAGTGCCTGTATCACTGATTGTTTTGTTGGTCTGTTCTGCTCCTTCCCCCTTCTCAGCTCTGCCTGCTCCATTTGCCCTTCAGACTCACTCTGCTCCCCTACCCTACCTCCATTCCCACCCACCCTAACTTCAATTACACTTATACACATAGACCACACCCACTTCCGATAGACCAATCGAACCTAGCAGAGCCAACCACCCAATTAGCCTTCTAATCACATTACTGAGCCTTGTGACACCATACATACCCTTCCACTCTACCTACTACACCACTTACCACCTTACTATACTCATATTACCCCACCAACCCTACACACCCTCCCCAATAATAAAAAACAATAATGACTTCACTATTAAAAAACACAAGTCTACAACTCCTACTATATTCTATATCCATCTCTACCCTAGTACTACTAGCATCCATTACCAGCTATCAAGTCCAACTTCAACAAAACGTAATCATTCTAAAACAATCTACATCCATTAACTATACACCCCACCTATACCTACACTCACCTAGCACCATAACTCTTCCAAACCACCCCTATTCACTATCTTTCACACAAACTACTCTCAACATGTAGGCAATCTCACACTACATTAAAACACATAACAATTACTAGTAAACTTAGCAGACTCTACTTATACCTCAAGACAAAACTCATATGTTGTGGTGACATACACCCTAACCCAGGCCCACTCATCTCTATCCCCAATCTGAATAATGCCCTGCTCCACAGGGAGAAAAACTCACTCCTCATTATTAATCTTAATGCAAGGAGCATCCTGAACAAAGTTCATGACCTCCATGCTCTACTAACCTTATATAATCCAGAAATTGTCATTCTGACTGAGACCTGGCTAAAACTAGGTAGCCATAATAATGAAATTACAGCACCAAGGGTATAACATAATTTGGAAAGACAGAGTAGGAAAAAAGGGTGGGGGGAGTAGCCATACTATATAAAAGTCACCTCATCCTAGAATACGTACACCAAAAGCAATGAAAGAACAACAGAATATCCCAAAACAATGCTGGTGCAGGACCAAAAAACTTCAGCACAGCTCGAACAGTGAAGCTCCTTTATTAATTATACAATACAAACACCCGACTGGTTAAGCGCTTTCATCTGTTATGATACAGACTTCTTCAGAACCAAGATAATAGAAATTACCATAGTTTAAATAGCTATTTTGGCACCAACAATTTAAAAACCAACAAACTTAAAGAAACATCCTCCTATAAAAATCTATTTAAATATTCATAAAATCATAAAATCTATCCTTATGTATATATCTAAGCAAATATCTTTACTATATGATACCATATAAATACTATATAATTATAACTATAAAATTAATTCTAAAAGATGTATATATAACAGCAGCAGACATATGTATGTGCATTAATTAATATAACTAATATCAATTAGAGTCCTAAAACTGAGTCATAATAACAACAATATTAATTCTAACCAAGAACTAAAAATGGTTTAATACTGATACTTTCGTTAATACCTGGGAATCTTGTGGCATCTGTGAGTATCTGCCACTTGCCACAATAGATTTTTATAGGAGGATGTTTCTTTAAGTTTGTTGGTTTGTAAATTGTTGGCACCAAAATAGCTATTTAAACTATGGTAATTTCTATTATCTTGGTTCTGAAGAAGTCTGTATCATAACAGATGAAAGCGCTTAACCAGTCGGGTGTTTGTATTGTATAATTAATAAAGGAGCTTCACTGTTCGAGCTGTGCTGAAGTTTTTTGGTCCTGCACCAGCATTCTGTCATCCTAGAATAACTCAACATCTCAACCCCTGACCTCAAAAATGTGGAACTCACCCTTGCCAAATTAAAATTAAACCCTAAAAATACATCAACATCATAGGCTGCTATATCCCACCAGGCAACAATATTACCATCATGAAAAATCTACTAGAATGGATATCCAACTCCCTACCCAAGAAAACATCCTACTAGGTGACCTCAGTATAGATTGTCTCAACTGCTCCAAACAAAACCCACTCTCCCACATTAACCTACATGGATTAACCCAAATTATTACATCCCCACTAGAATTGATAAAAGAACCAAACATCAAGCCATACTGGACTGGATACTTCCCTCATATCCTTTGCTGATGTCTGCCTGACACCCTCAGTGATCGATTACCATTCAACATTTCTACTAAGATTTAAAACACCTCTAATTACACAGTTAACAGTATGGGAAATTAGAAATAAAAAACAATTTAACCTGAACAATTTTAACAGGGACCTGAATAGCTGTAACTGGACCCCCTTGAAAAAGTTATCACTCGATAAAGCAGTCCAATATTTTAATACAACCTTCATAAATATACTTAACCACCATGCCCCCCCCCCCCCCCCCCCAGAACCATCAGAATAAAAACTAAATATGCCCCCTGGCTAACTAAAAATACAAAAGCATTCCTCAAAAATAGGAACAAAGCCTGGACACAATTTCATAAGAGTAAAACCCAAACAGACAAACAAAACTACCTTGAACTATGAAACAAAGCTAAAAAACTCATTAAAACAGACAAAGTCTCCTACTACCAAAATATTCAAAATAAGCATGCTAGTAACACACAAAAATTCTGGGCTGCAATCAACTTTCTCTTACTACCAGGGAAAACTTCCACCCCATCACAAAAAACAGAAAATAACCATGACAATATTCCCACACTATTCAACAAGTTCTTTACAGAAACTATTTATGCCCTTGCAAATAACCAAACTTGCCCTAATAACTCCCCCTCCAACAAAAACATCTCCTCTTCCTGAAACAAAAGAAAATAGCACCCACTTTCATTCAGTATCAATCAAGACCATTCAAAAACTTCTCCAAAAACTCAACCTGACCACACAAGCCACCGACAACTTACCGACTGAATATCTACAACTAGCTGCAGAAGCTATAGCCTACCCTGTAACTATCCTAATTAACAGATCCATCTCAGAATGTACGGTACCCTACTTATGGAAAATATCACATATAATACCAATGTGTAAAAGGGGTAACTCTTTCTAACTCAATAACTATCGGCCTTTAGCTATACTATCCCCCTTATCAAAAATACTTGAGAGGGTAATCCACACACATTTGATGCAATATCTGCTAGAAAACAAACTATCTATACAGCAACATGGCTTCAGACCCTTCCATAGTACTACCACTGCACTTACCTCATTCACTAACACCATAAATAACCATAGGTTAGTACTAGGCTAACTGCCCTTGCAAGTCATTATAAGCCTAGCCAATTATCCCTTGTGAGACTCAAACCCTGCACCTTGTGTTTGTAAGACAAACACCTTAACCATTAGGCCACCCAACCATCGAGATAATGGACTAGTCATATGTGCTACATTCTTAGATTTATTCAAAGCTTTTGATATGGTCAACCATATGAAACTCCTTCACTCACTCTCCACCTTAAACCTCAGTTCATCTTCTATTTCTTGGTTTAAGAGCTATCTGTTTGGTCTGCAGCAAAACTGATCTAAACAAACTGGAATCATGCTACAATAAGATAGCAAGATTTGCTACAGGCTCATCTTATAGAACTCATCACTGTGAGTGTCTCATCAAACTTAACTGGTTATTGCTCCCACTAGTACTTCAAAGCAATCAGCTCTCAGTAGTGCACAAAATATTAAACCACTCAGAAAAATTCCCAGCTCTACAACATCTAATTCACCCTCACACCACTACTAGAACCTCAACATCTAGCACCCAAAATAACATACAGGTCACCTAATTTAACAATGAGGCAGGAAAATCTGTCTACAGACACTCGATCTCTTAACTCTGGAACTCCCTTGATGCCAATTTAACATCCCACAACTCCATCACTCAGTTTAAGAAACTCATTAAAACTCACTTCATGAACAACAGGCTTTGCTCCTGTCTCACCCCTGGATAATACTTCAGTATATAACTAATCTCTCTGCACCACACTAAAATATGCTACCTTCTCAGCTTACCATAGCCCTAATATTTCTACAGGATAGGAAATGTTTTCCAGCATGTTAAGAGGGCATTACTAACTGCTCATCCATTTGTCTAGTAGCTACTGTAATGAATTCCATGTATTGCTCCTCATAATTATGAATGTGTTTACACTGTCTTACTTGTTGCTCTCATAATTACTCAGAGTGTATACAACATGTGTCACTTAGTTTCACAATGTTAGTCTGCCTGTAATGAATGTCACAAGTAATGGCTTTTAATGTTAAAAATGAATGTATTTGGAACGTTTCTCCCTGGGCCTCTGCCGAAAATGGATCTGTATCCAGTCAGACTTTCCCAGTTAACAAATGCTAAATAAATAAAATAAAAAAATAGGCATATAGACTTTCATTACAACAATTTTAAGTTATTTCTTTTATTAACAAAGACTGTGGTTTCCTCAATACATTTAATCAACTCTGCCTGGAATCACATGATTCTCCAACTGTTTTTTGTAATTGACTTTGCAGAAAGGAAATCAACAGAAAACAAAACATTGATGGCAGTATTAAAATTTATACAGATCGCTAGTATAACTCTGTTATTCCTGCAGTTATGTATAGGGTGATAATAAATGCACCTAGTTCACACTGCTTCATTAATAATCACTCACACAAAGTCATAACTACAACCGCTATCCAAACATATTTCTTACGACAATTGAACACCTTTCTTCACCACTATCAGTCTAGAAAGTCTGACCACTTATTTTCAACGATGGTGGATTTTTATGTTTGAGATGGCTAATATTATAAAATAAATAGTCGTTCACAAAACTGGTTTAATATGCATGTAAAAAAAAAATAAATAAATATATATATATATATATATATATATATATATATATATAAATATGTGCATATAAAATATTTTAAAATGATTGTACCTATATATATATATATATATATATATATATATATATATATATATATATATATATATATATATATATATGGGTCTACTTCATTTCACTGAAAGCTCATTTCACTGAAACTCAGCTGCCTGCGCACAATTCACTGTAAGCTCATTTCACTGAAAACTCATTTGACTGAAACTCATTTCAATGAAAGTTATATATGGCCTTTTCCCCTACTGTAGTGCAATCCTGGAGTTAGTATATAAAGTAAGGGGGTAGGGGGACACAGCCCCCCACATTGGGGGTGGGGGGCATAGTCCCCATAGTTTGGATATATATTGTCTTCTAGAGAGAGTTATTCATTGGACTTGTAAGTACCCATATCTATGGTTTTAAATATTTACCCCCAATGTGGGGGGGATGTGCCCCCCACACCCCCCTTACTTTATATACTAAAATGTTAAACACTTCTGCTTTGTTATAGTGAACCTCAGCAAGTAAAAAAGGCACCATTTAAAAATTAAAATTTGTCATAAGCTAAAGAAAGAAGAAAGACTTGGAGTTTATGGCACATAAGAACATTTCAAACAATTTGTCTGACCTCTTCTAATAAATAAAAATGTCATCTATAAAGCAAGCATACATATTATGTATGCAAAATATTCAGAATAATATAAAAACTTTCTCTTACTTTATTAAAATAAGGTTTGCAAATGAGGTGAGCAGCAGTACCCTCATAGCTACACCTTTAATTGGTTTAAAATACTTGTCTGGGAAAAGAAACAAAAAATTATTATCCAAAATTAACTGTAGTAGCTTACAAATCAGATCAAACTATCTATCAGAAAACACATTCAAGTTTGTCAACAAAAAACTGACTATATCAAATAGTTAACTTGTATACAGAAATGTAATATCTACAGTACCAAGCAAAATTTCACTCTTCAAAATTAAACATCCAATCTCTTAATGAAGTGTCAAGACTCACTTAAAAATAATGATGTTAAAAAACTAGTTTACTGTCAACAGATAAAGCCAGATGTATCTTTGATCGTACTGAAAAAACACGGGGTCTGATTAATGGCTGCATTGCATTTTGATGAACTTACAAAATGCCCATCAATATGAAGGGATTTTACTTTCCAAAAATGATATAAGTTAATATTGCCATTGTGCACCAAATCTAATAAGACAGGATCGATATTCTTAGAAGCAGTAAAAATTTCATTCAAGGACATTTCTTTATATGATTTAATGTCAGCTAAAATAGAAAACATTTAATCTCTACAAACATAAGCATCCATGTAAACAATCCCCTCACACTTACTAGGTTTCAGCATTTGAAAGTTTTTATTATTCTGCAAGGTCCTCAAAGACTCAATATGTAAGAATATAGCAATAACCCATGCCTGGGTGTGGGTAATGCTGGATTTACCCACGGTTGGCGTGGTTTGGTCCCGAAGCCCGAGGACCAAACAAAGCCAACCGTGGGTAAATACAGCATTACCCACACCCAGAAGTGGGTTATTGCTATTATACCATGACATTATTTAAGAAAAGAAACTATTACTTTTCTTAAATAATGGCATAGTATAATGCCTGTTTACTGCCCTTCCGCAGATGTCTGGCATCCGCGGCAGCATCAGAGCTGTGGGCAAAAACAACGGAGAAAGCAAGATCTCCGTTGCTTTTTTTTTATGATTTTCGCTATGTTAAATGGGTTTAACATAGCGAGACAGTTTTAAAATAAGCAACGGAGATGTCTGTTGCTTATTTTAAAACTGTCTCGCTATGTTAAACCCATTTAACATAGCGAAACAGTAAAAAAAGCAATGGAGATCTTGCTTTCTCCGTTGCTTTTTTTTTTAAAACCTGTCTCGCTATGTTAAATGGGTTTAGCATAGCGAGACAGCTTTAAAATAAGCAACGGAGATCTCCGTTGCTTATTTTAAACTGTCTCGCCATGTTAAACCCATTTAACATAGCGAGACAGTGTTTTAAAAGTAGAGTTATACTAATGGAAAAAAGTCCGGGCGACCGGACCTTTTTCCATTAGTATAACTCGATTTACAATGTGCACGCTGGCCAATCAGCGTGCACGTTTTGGGGGGTCATGGTATAATATTTATGTTACTATATCTGCTATATCGCATAATGTTTATTTGGTATTCCACTGTACCATTGCTAAGTGTAAGTATTATGTCTGTTATGTAACTTTTCTTTTTGGAATTCTACTGAAAAGAGGCTCTTAGCTTAGTCAGACAACCTCACTCAACAAATGGAAATAATAAATACATACAACAGTTTGGTTGGCACTGTCTTCACTCATGAGCATTTTTAGATTGAAGCTACATAAAAGATGTTTCAAATCAGTGATAGTTTGTGAATGATTAGCTCTCCTCACACAAGTAAATGAGAAACACTCGCACAGCAAATTACATTCATCCTTTGATAACAAAAATAAACTTAAATTCAGTACCTTAGTAAGGTGAGAAGTCAATGTTTATATTATTTGTAAATAGCAACTTTATGAAATAATAAGCCTTCTGTAAAGATATGGATGTATGATAGAGAATAATATGTCTTTTACTAGTCATTCTGAGCAATTATGAGCCAGGTCAAGTAAATTGTTGACTAGGTCAAGTAAACTGTTGAGTGCCATCTGAATGACATCACTCCTCACTGAGGAAAGACTGTGCTGTGGGTGACAAGAGCAGTGACAGCTCTTCTTACTGGAAGTTGTTTAGGCTGTAGCTGACAGACCCAGGTATAGCTCTTCTTATTGGAGGAGGATTGGCCTGTAAATGGGTGACAAGCACAGTTACAGCTGTTCTTATTGGAGGATGTTTAATATGTGGCTGAAAAGCACAGTGACTTTTTTCTTATTGGAGGAAGATTAGGATGTGGGTGACATGCACAGGAACAACTTTTCTCACTGAGTGATAGTAATGCTGTAGGAAAAAAAAAACAAAGTCAGCTTTCCTCAACAGATGATAGTTGTGACATGAAGGCTGCAGCTCTTCTCGTAACTGAAGGAATGGACTGAGGATGTGTCATCTCATTTAATGAGACTAGACAGAAATGTTTGTATCTACGATGACAGCTTCTCTCGCTAGTGTAGAGGTGAGCTTTGGTTGTCATGCGGTCTGATGGCTCTTCAGAGTTGGGAAAGAATAAGACCCATGGTGGGCTTTGGGATGTGGACATCATGAACGGTAATAGTTCTATTCCTCAGCATGGTGTGTGACAGTAAATGGGCATGTCCAGTTATACCATTTCAGAGCAGAGTAGGGCTAAACTCAAAGCATGCCCAGTTCCTGATTCTCACAGCTGTGGGATGTTTGAGTTGTGACTGGCAGAACATGTACCTGATGTCTATATATGGGAGAGGAATGCATTGTGAATAGCATGATGAATGATTAATTACTACATAAAGAAGAGGATTGGACTGTAGATGGCATGCCCAATGACTTATGTTTACATCAGGGGGCAGCTGGGCTGTGAATGGCATTTCCAGAGGAGGTTTGTGTGGATGCACACTCACAATTCCTCTTGTAGATGTAGGGATGCAGCTATTTTGAACTGTGAGGCTACTCTTTTTCAGGGTCTTCACTGCAGCACATATCCTGCACACTTCATATATGCATATCCGATATGGAAACTATGTGTGGGCAATTGAAAGAGCCAGCAGTGACCCTGACTATAATCCTGGTTCAATTCACGATCTTTGCAGGACAAGAAGAAATCTAATATACAGAGTCATATTTAAATTAAAGATTATAGTACTTGAGCAATCTTTTATCATTTTAAAATTTGCTATTTTTGTACCACTTCACATTTTGCAAACAAAAGTCTAGTCTGAGGATATTCTTTTTTATCATTTCTGAATTAAAATAGTTTCATTCCATTAATCACAGAGTACATTTTCATCATGTTTGATTTGTAAGATGTATTAATTTTCACAAACCATGCATGCAGCATTAGCTGATACATGTGAATCACTGGCCACATTGCAGAGGCTATGTTATCTCTGGCCATTTGGTATATATTACACAAATCTGACAGCTATTTTACTGTCCACTAAGATGATCTGCTGCTCTTTATGAATGTATTTCTGCATGTTACACAAAATTTAACAAACTGCTAACCACAAAGTGCTGGACACTTTATTATAGGATATCAAAGACGAGAACAGCTGGTGGCAAATGGTTACCACAGGCCATTGTTGAGAGTATAGATGCTGAATCTGGAACAAAAATGCCAACTAAATGAATTCTCAGTGGTACATTCTATAAACCATACTTGAGACATCAAAACACATTTAAACACATTATTTTAATCCTGTTTTCATTATTAACATTCATAACATTAATAATGTCAGGTCCATTTAGAGCCAAAGGATTATGTATCTCAAAACACTTTGTGACTGCAAAATGCTATCAAAACACTATCCCCCGGATTTACTAATCTTCCGTGCAGCGCTAGCTTAGTCCTGCACAGAAGCGACCATTTAGGAGCATATTAATGAGGCGCACTGCCTGAGCTCCTAGGCTTACACAGAGTGTGTAAGAGTGCAGGGGGCATGTCTGAGAGCAGAGGTCTCAGAATAAACACGCCCTCATTATGTAGAACAGCAGAAAGAGGTATGCAATGAGTGAGACCGCTCACAGGTGACCGTATATCTCCACGAACAGTCCCCCTTGTGTATAACAGCAATAGAATGCAGAAATAAAATGAAGAAACCTTTTTTATTTTTTTTAATCTGATTACAGCTAACCGTAGGTGCGCAGGTGTGCCCATCACTTAGCTATGGTTAAAGCAGCTTAAAAGGCTGAAGAGGATAACAAGGAAGATATACACAAATGAAGCAGCATAGTAGTAGTGTAGTGGGCAGAGCATTCACCTTACAAGCAGGCATTCCTGGTTTGAGTCCCACTGTAACACATTCCATTTTACATGGCATAGCATGTTAAGACCAATATTTTTGTTGCATAACCCACTAAATAACATATGTTTATGAACTGGAGTACTGCAGTAAATGCACATGTGAGGTGTCAGTGTCATAATGAATAAGGCAGTAATAAGCAGGTTTAAGTACAAATAAGCAGTAGTAAGCATATTTAAGCACTAGTAAGTGGCCTTAAGGCCATTTGCGTGGCAGTAAGCAATGTCTACACTGTCTAAGCAATTCTAAAGCTAACTCTCTGTAAGCAGATGTAACGGCAGGTTAGCAGTGCTTAACATCATGCAAACCCACTTACAACTGCTCAAAAGTGCCTTAATCACTCTGTATCCAATGGCTCTTGTTCTGCCCATCAAAAAAATAAACAGCTATGCAGGTCTCAAACACAGGACCCCATACACCCTAGTCCCAGTAGTTATCCACCAAGCCATCACAGAAGTACAGAAGAATGAGGTAGTAGCAAACAAGTCCTCACCATAGTATAACCAACCTGAACCTGTGAAAGGCATCAGTATACAGTCATATGTGCCATAACCCACTACATAACATAAATATGTGAACTGGAGTACAGCAGTAAGCCCAGATGTGAGGTGTAATTGTAACAGAGTGTTGAAGATGTCCTTCATGGATGCATCTGCAGTCATAACAAGTGGGTTGTCCTGTCGTCAGGCAGCCCTGCAGTCGGCCGGATTCCAAAGTCCGGGTCCGGCTTCGGCTGATGTCGCACTCCACCCGACGTCATCTCTGTTGGTCTTCGGGTATAAAAGCATCAGCCAACGCCATTTTCCTCAGTCTTTCTTGCCGCGTGGCGCCCGAAGCAGAAGCTGTTCGCAAGTGCCGGTCGGTCGGATCCAGAGATTACTTCTACCGAATACTACTTCGAAGACTTCTAAAGCTAAGTACCCCGTTGGGGACTCTTTCTTGCCTCAGCCGATGTCAGAAAAAGTTAACAATTGTTTAACCTGTGGGAAACAAATACCTCATAAAGATTTCCACTCTTACTGTCTGCCTTGTTTAGGCCCAGCCCACGACGTAGCAGCCTGTTCGCCTGTGCCTCTTTCAACCGACGACGCTTAGGCGTCGGTCGGAGTTTGCAGAACAGTTTTTCGCTACTGATTTTGCGTACATTCTGCCGCCGGATCCTCCGACTACCCCATCTTCCAAAAAGCGCAAAGATAAAGACCGACACTCGCGGTCCGCGGTTTCGGCGAAACCACGGCAAAGCAAATCATGAGTGTCTCGGTTTCGGCGAAACCGAGAAAACTGCTCAAAGTACAGCTGAACCTATTCTTACAACTGAGGCCCCTGCTACAATTCTTGAATCGACCTCAGAAATTTTACCCACTACGGTGGTTGACTTATCAGACACCATCCCTTGGATGTCTCTACCCCAGCACGTGGTGCTGCTAGGCCTCCAGCAGCCATGTCCATTAAGGCCTTCGCCAGGGCTAAAGCAGCCAAGACTACTAAATCAGTGCCTGTTAAACCCCTCATCCAGGCCCTCTTCTAGTTCTCAAATGCTTTCTTTGGCAGAAGATTTAATTTCTTTAATTAGAGGATCTCAATCTCACCCAGACAGGGCCTCTCAGCCCCCAGAGAAGAGACCTAGGGCAGAGCCCCTGAGCCAGTGTCTTCTGATGATTCTGCTGATGAATCAGACATAACTGACCAGCCTGAGGCTCCTTCTCCAATTTTGAAGATTCTGATGCTGAAGAATCCATTCCAGCTGCTTCCCCACCAGAAGAATTCTCCTTTGGGGAAACCTTGCATGCCATGCGACAACAGTTCCAATGGCAGCAACAGGATTTTTCAGACTCCAGAAAAGACTTAGGACCTTTCTGCACCTCCCACAGCACAGGCCCTTAGCTATACCTCCTGTTCTCTCTGTGGTGGATGATGCTTTCAATGATGTTTGCTCCGCTCCAGATTCTTTACCCCAGCCCCTGCCAAACCAGACAGATTTTACAGGGTGCCAGATACTCATCACCACCTTTACAAGGCCCCACTTGCAGACCCAGAAACTATATCCCAGGGTCCCAAGGCAGTAGCAGCGACCACAGCTAAAACCCTATTCCTTCTGAAAGGGAAGCAAGGTCACTAGACAGATGGGGTAAAAGGTCTACACTTCAGCTACTCTCTCAGCTAGAGCTTTAAACTGTCAGTTTCACATGATACAATACCAAGAGTTTATGCTTGATCAGTTAACTAAAAACTAACTACTGATGAATCTCTTGATAAGAAATATGTATTAGAGATGGTAAATAACATACAACAGGTTAGCAACCATTCCTTAAAATGTGGCTATGATGCACTGGAGGCTTCATTTAGATCAGCCATGACAGGCACAGTGATAAGAAGGCATGCATGGCTAAAGGAACAAGCTTTACCGGATCATGTTAAAGCTAAGTTGCTAGATGCTCCTATGGACAAGACAAGTTTGTTTGGTACACCTGCCCAGCAGGTTATGAAGAAAATGGAAGAAAAGGCAAAATCTGTTCAAACTGTTAAAGATTTCTTGCAGGTTCAACCCCAAGGTTTAGCAGGAACTGGCCTGCCAAAATTGGTCCTTTCCTGACTCCACAAAATTTCAAAGGGGCAGGAATAGGCGTTCCAGAGGCAGAAACCAATCCAGAGGAGGTGCCTACAGAGGACGACAGTGGCAAGGTAACAACAGAGGCACAGACACAGCCACTGCCACTACATCAGCACAACCACAGTGACTTAATCCTAAATCCGCCTACCAGGGAACAAATAGCAGCTCCTCTAGGCGGAAAGTTAACCTTATTTTCAAAGAACTGGCACTACATAACAAAAGACAAGTGGATTTTACAAACCATAGATCAAGGTTACGGTTTCACTTCCACACTTTACCAGTCAAAGAGGAATGCCAAATCTACCTCCAAATCAAAAAACAGAGGCTCTATGCCAGATAATGGAGTTAGCAAACATGAGAGCTGTGGAAAGAGTGCCAACAGCAGAACAAGGAAAGGGGTTCTACTCCAGACTATTCCTAGTTCCAAGAAAGGAAAAAGTTGGAGACCAATTCTCGACCTGTCCACCTTAAATACATACATCATTGTCCCAAAATTCAAAATGCTGACCCTACAGCAACTTCTTCCCATGCTGGGCAAGGAGTCTTGGCTGGTAACTCTAGATCTCAAGGAGGCATACCTGCACGTCCCCATTCGACCAATCTGCAGAAGATACCTCAGATTTCTTGCAGGATCAGAGCACTATCAATTCTCAGCATTGCCCTTTGGCTTATCTACTGCCCAGAGTATTCACAAAATGCCTGGCATCAGTAATCGCCATTGCAGACTACAGGAATTCAAATTTACCCATACCTGGACGACTGCCTGCTACAAGGGGACAACAAAAGCAAGCTGACAACAGATTTACAAAGGGTCATTTACTTGCTACAAGGACTGGGATACACAGTCAATTTACAAAAGTCAAGGCTGATACCATCCCAAACAAGGACATTCTTGGGCGCGGAATTGGACACAGTACAACAAATGGCATTCCTGACTACAGAAAAACAAAAGAACTTCCTCTTTACTTCTTGGCACTAACAAAACTGAACAAGTTAACAGCAAGAAAATTTCTACAGGCCTTGGGCTTCATGGCATCATGCATAATCTTGGTCCCATTTGCCAGACTACATATGAGGAAACTACAGTGGTACCTAAAGAATTTATGGTCCCAACACAGACACAGTCTAGAAACAGAAATCCCACTAATTCCATGCTTAAAACAGGAGTTCCTATGGTGGGCTCAGGCATGCCAGTCAAACCCAGGCCTGCCCTTCCGCAGATGTCAACCAAGCCAGACCATCACAACAGACGCTTCAGACCTAGGATGGGGGGCCCACATGCTGGACAAATGCGTGCAAGGATTGTGGACACAGGATCAACTTCACCTGCACATCAATCTAAAAGAAATGCTGGCAGTAAAACTGGCAATCCAAAAGTTCAAACCATTCCTCAAAGAGGGCCAGTTGATGATAAGGACAGACAACACCACAGTCATGTGGTACATCAACAAACAGGGAGGCACTCATTCATACCCCCTATGCAGAATGACCTTGGAGCTGTGGACCTTGGCACTCAGCTACAGCATTCAGTTACAGGCAATATTTGTACCGGGGAAAGACAATACTCTAGCAGACATACTAAGCAGAACCACTTCGGATGCCCACGAATGGAAGCTGCACCCGGACATCTTCAAGACCATCTCAAAGAAATGGGGAATGCCACAGATAGACCTATTCGCATCACCTCTCAATCACCAGCTCAAAAAATTCTGCACAAGGACATTCCACCCACTAGCATGGAAAGTGGACTCACTCTCCTTCAACTGGAAAGGCCTAACAGCATATGCATTCCCACCTCTTCCTTTGATACACAAGGTACTACTAAAAATCAAGGAAGAATGTCCAAGGATAATCCTGATAGCCCCAAACTGGCCAAGACAACACTGGTACCCACTACTGAAGAGCATGTCTCGAACAACATGTGGCCAATACCCCTGATGCCCTTGATGTTAACTCAGAACAACTACAGCATCATACATCCAAACCTAAAAACGCTGCAACTGACTGCATGGAACATCACATAGCAGCAGCTAATCCAGAACTTTCCCAAAGAGTTAAAGACATTATTCTTGAAGCACGAAGACCTTCAACAAGAAAGAACTATGCTGGAAAATGGAAAAGGTTTGTCATTTGGAGTACCGAAAAAGGAAAAGATGTGTCAAACATAGATATGCCTAACATTCTGGAGTATCTGGCCGAACTTCTTCATTCAGGCCTGTCCTACTCCTCCATCAAGATACATGCATCAGCTATTTCAGCAGAATACAGCTTTGATCCTCCTGTTTTTTCGCACCCTTTGCTCAGGCAGTTCCTCAGAGGAATCAAGAATGTAAAACCTCCAAGGAAACCACCATTACCAGCTTGGGACTTAAACTTTGTGCTAGAAAAGTTGACACTAGCACCCTTTGAACCAGCAGCAACAGCAGACCTACAACACCTGTCATGGAAAACTGCTTTCCTACTGGCAATTACTTCAGCAAGGAGGGTTTCAGAACTACAGGCCTTAATGGCAGTGCAACCCTTCCTAATCTTCCACCAAGATAGAGTGTCCTTGAGGACTAATCCTACATTTATCCCTAAGGTGGTATCCAGAGTATCTTTAAACCAGGCAATCCACCTACCTACCTTCTTTCCCAACCCACAAAACAGAGGGGAAAGAATACTGCATACCTTGGATGTACATAGACAGCTACGCTACTACTTGGACAGAACAAAAATAACAGAAAGACTGACCAACTTTTTGTAGCCTAGGCAACGGGAAGGGAAGGAAAAGCTATTTCAAACAGACAATCTCCAAATGGATAGGAAATTGCATACGGTACTGTTACTCCTTCCATGGAAAACCAATTCCACAGAACATAAGACCTCATTCTACAAGGGCAACAGCCACTACCACAGCCTTCTTACGAGGAGTGGCAACCAAAGACATTATTGAGGCGGCTACTTGGACCTCCGTGCATACATTTGCCAAGCATTATAATTTGCCTCTTTATTCCAGATCCCGAGCAGGGTTTGCCACTGCTGTACTGCAAGGGATCCTAAACACACCATAATCTACCTTTATCCTCCTCCCCTAGTTGGCTATGGTATTCTACCCACTTGTTATGACTGCAGATGCATCCATGAAGGACATAGTACAGTTTTGTACCTACCATAAATGTAGATGTCCGAACTGGATAGCATCTGCAGTCAGGATTACCCTCCCTCCTTCCCCTCTGTGGTACTCCTAGGGTGTTTACCCTCCTAATAGCTAGCTGTTGGGGGGGAGTCTTTTATGGTGTATTTGTTTGTATATATGTACATATATGCTTATTGTTGTGTTTACCTTATCTATTTGGAAACATTGGCATCTATCCAAATTTTACCCTGCAAGAGGGCTACTGGCATCTGGGGCAAGAAACACTGAGGAAAATGGCGTTGGCTGATGCTTTTATACCCGAAGACCAACAGAGATGACGTCGGGTGGAGTGCGACATCAGCCGAAGCCGGACCCGGACTTTGGAATCCGGCCGACTGCAGGGCTGCCTGACGACAGGACAACCCACTTGTTATGACTGCAGATGCTATCCAGTTCGGACATCTACATTTATGGTAGGTACAAAACTGTACTTTCCCAATAAAACACAGGGACCCCACAGAGTGTACGTACACATCAATCAGGGATACCAGTCATACATATAAGGTGTAATGAATAATAACACAATGCCACAAAGGCATTGTAATGAAAGTCTAATGTAAGCAATGCTAAGCATTGCACAGGCCAGTTTAGGAGGTGTGAGCAATGTGTAGACCAGCTATCTCATTGTGCCCAGTGGTAATCCCTTTAAACAATGCCAACCATAGGTAAGCAGGTTTGCCCTCAGGTTAGCCTTTTCAAGACTGGCCAGTCACAGAAAAGTGTAGGAAATTGGCCCTACTTAAACCCAAGAGGCAGGAATACATCTCATAACTGGTTGTAGCTTACCCTTGCAGGCACTATGGCAGTAAGGGGAGAAGGACTGCACTTCTGGGTGCAGCACTGGTGCATCCAGGAGTCCAAGGTCATGGCAGGACTCCTAGTCAAAGACCATGCTCACAGACTGCTGCAGGGCCAGTACCAGGGCTCCCAATATAAGGAGGAGGCCTGGGACCATCATGCCCACCTCACCAGTGCCACTGGTATACCCCATACTGGTGAACAGGTCAGGCACCACTATGCCGACCTGAAGCGGCGGAAGGGGGACCTCTTGGAAGAGGGGCTCCAATAGGCTAGAGTGGCAGGGGATGTCCCAGTCGTGTGTAAGTATCACCCCAATATATGTGTAGTAATTGCCAGCTCAGGTATATCATGGATAGGTATGGCTAAATATTCTTCTTATGTCCCCCACAGCTGCAACGGAGTGGGCCGCGAACCAGGAGGCCCACATCAGCCGCCTGGCAAGGTTGCGACATGAGGCAGGTCAGTAATACTCATGCATTTACTGTCATAGGAAATAAAAATAAAAGTAGTAGTAAATTAATTGCTAGTATATAATCTGTATTGTTCAAGGCAAGTACTGCATACACTAGAGAATATGGCAGGAAGAGTCTCATATTGTTTTTATGTCAATAAAAGGGTAATATCCTAACAAAACAGGTCTAACTGCTGGACTGTATGTGTATATTCTGGTGTCATATGGCAATGTAGATTTGCAATCATGTAATAGTACTGTTGTATTAAGCACTGTTACCCACACTGTGCACCATACATTGAATGTGTAGGAATCCCTTTATATGACAGGTATAATCCCCAGAGGCCAGTTAGTACAACTGATTGACACAGAGACAGTAAACAGGGAAAATGCAGACAACAAAAAACAAATAGCACATGCAACTGAAATGTGAACTGTTGCTTTTTTAGCACACACAGCCATGGCTCGAATCCTGCCAGTGGTAGTATTCTGCATACAGAATCATATCCCACAACAGTGCAGATATGTCCAGAAGGTCTATTAAAGTTGCCCATATCTATTGCCTATCAACCTGTCCCCCTGGGAAATCAGTGGGATGATCCTAGATGTATAGGCAGCAAACGGGAAATAAAACTGATTAACACACATCTATGACAACAAACCTGGCACACTAGCAACTCCCCAATACCTTATGTGACTAAGTAGCCATGTATGTCCCAGTTACACCCCAACTTGTTAAACTGTGGTCAGAGTGTGTACAGCAACAGAGTGAGATGTATGTGCATAATAGTAATGTGGAGTCTGGCACTGTGTGTGGGAACATTCAGGTACTGCTAATAAACATTCCTTCCACAGGTCTGTCAGATACCAACACTGTGCCCAGAAATACAAGAATGATATGCAGTTGCTCTGAATAATGAGGTATTACACATCACTGTCACCCACACTGTCCTACATTCTATAACTGTCTAGGAATCCTGTATAAGAGTGTTGTTATACAAGTTCAGAAAGCATAAGCGCAAGGGATTAAATAAGACAGAAAGCAGATTTGAGATATACAGCAATATCAATATAGCAGACACAACTGTGATGGACAGTGTTTAAGGCGTAGCAGATACAGCCATCATCTGAATCATGGGAGTGGAATTAGACTGTATACAGATTCATACCCCACAACTGTACACATATGGCCAGAATGTGCAGTATATGTGCCCATATCTGCTGCCTGTCCCCCTGGTAAGTCTGTGGGATGATCCCAGATGTGTAGCCAGCAAACAGGGAATACAAGTGATTGTCAACCTCCATGAGAACAAACCTGTCACTGTAGCAACTCCCGAAACAGTTAGGATAGTAATACTGCAAGTATGTCCTATCTACATTTTTTTGTTGTCAGGCTGTGACCAGAGTGTGTACTGTAACAGAGTGAGATGTGTGTGCATAGTACTAATGTGTAATCCTGAACTTTATGTGACAACAGTCAGGTAGTGTTAACAAACATTGATCCCACAGGTACGTTGGATACGAACACTGTGCTGAGACATACAGACCAATATAACTTGTACTGGTACTGTTCACTCTGATATTGTAGGGAAATGTGAGTGTTGCAGTTTCTCTAAATAACAAAGTATCACTGGTCACTATCACCCACACTGTGCTACATAATATAACTGTGTAGGAAAGCATGTGTATGTGTGTGTCAGGTCACTAAAGGTGGAAGAGGGCAATATTCTAGATATGTCCTAGCACACCAGCATGTGGTCAACACATGGCCAGAGTCCATGCAGAAAGAGTTGGATAGCTATATGCAAAACAACAACCCGGAATCCGGGAGTATGTGTAGAAACAGTTAGTTAGTGTCAACAAACATTCCCTCCACAGGTATACCAGGTAAGAGGTGTATACTGCAGGTAAAGCTGGTTCATGTGTAATGATGGTGACAGCCATATCACTGACCAAACTAAGGCTATAGGGTAGGGTAGTAAGACTTGTAAAGTACAGATAACAGCACTGACTAGGAAAGTAATGTGGCCTACAGGAATATACTAGTTGTTAATTGACATCTTTCTTCCCCCCACCATATATCCAACAATAATCAACATACCCATCCCGACTGGTATGTACTGGCTCAGATAATGTCCATTTGTTTTATAAATAATTTCATGGTTCCCATGCATGTGCTATATGGAATAATTCCAACACTGGTGGCATGGTGCCATCAATATACCTGCATGCTGTTCTTATCACCACTGTGGTCCCATATATGCATGTATTCTGTTTGGTATGCAACTGTCCCATATCTTAATGGGAATACCTATGCATGTTGCTATACCTAACCCTGGAATGTATTGACTTTTACTAACCCATATATGATGATGAAATCTAAACACTATAGCACGCTTGGGAAAGCTGGTCCCAGCGGACCCACCTGTCCCACCTCAGCTGGCCGTGGCACCGAGCACCAACATGTCTGGGGCCCAACCCCGGGCCTCCCTGTCCATTGGTCCTGCACCACCTTTGGGTGGAACCACCTCAGGGGATGGGGCTCACCCCCCCAGGAGTGGGTGTGGACAGGCACCTGTCACCAGGTTGGGGTTGTGGTGCGTAGAGTGATCAACGAGCCGTTTGGTGATCTTCTACGCCAGCTCAAGGGCCGTATGTCATGATTAGAGAGTCAGGCTGGCTCTGCAGCACAGAACCCAGCACAGCTGGGGCTGTGAAGGTGCAGTGGTGATGGCCCATGGGTGAAGACCTCAGTCCCACTGTCACTACTAGGGGGCTTGTGGGCTTCCGATATCCCAACACCCCTCCCCATCAAGGTGTTTACCCCCCACATGTGTCATATACCACCCCTGTATGCGTCTTGTTTGTCTTGTCTGTTAATCTACCCAACCTACCTCCCCAAATATAC
The DNA here is from genome assembly GCF_019279795.1 of Protopterus annectens. NCBI lineage: Eukaryota > Metazoa > Chordata > Ceratodontiformes > Protopteridae > Protopterus > Protopterus annectens. The sequence continues at coordinate 1,898,264,001 of NC_056733.1, read as the reverse complement.
CTACTACCCCTCCCAAACATCCCACTCTCACCTGAAAAAAAGGGCAATCTGTTCCCACAAAAAAATTTCGCCCCATACATAGATGTCCATTTTACACGTGTCCACTGGACACGTAATCCCGTCTAATTGGCATCACAACTTATTATTGTTGTTATCACCCCTCCCCCAGCGGTTTGAGTGTCCAAATCTACCTCCAAATTCAGTGTATATGTGCAGCTGTTGCTGTAGAAGAAATGGGTAGCTATGGAACTTCCCAACACCCTTTCTGCACATCCCTAGCTATTTTCCCTACTGTCTTTCCCTCTTTGTGCCTATTTTTCACCACTTTCCTATCAACCATTTTTTCTTTTCTTTTAGGTAAGTGGGAGTAAGCACTTTTAAGCAGCAGTAAGCAGGTTTAAGCCTGTTTGCATGGGGGTAAGCAATGCCTACACTGGTTAAGCAACTTAGAAGCTGAGTATAAGAAAGTGTAACTGGAAGTTAGCAGTGCTTAACTTCGTGCAAACCCATGCAAACCTGCTTACAACTGTTTTAAAGTGCCTTAATCACTCTGTATCCAACGGCCTGTGTTCTGCCCAGCAACAAAATAAACAGCCTCTGCAAAGCTCGAACCCAGGACCCTGCACACCATAGACAAAGTGATTTACCACTAAGCCATGCCAAATCAACATAACTCTGCTGTTTTCAAAAACATGTCATCCAGCCCAGTCATATAACAGTACAGAGAATGTATTACAACATTTAGATGTATGTGTGTGTGTAAATATATTAATATCTAAACAGATACAACATATCTATATATGTATATATATATATACATATATAAATATATATGAACATATATTTATGCGAATGCCTACATCAACACATATATATATGCCTTCACCTTTATGTCTACATATACACAGCAAATTAAGTATATGTAAGCAGATATATATCTATGTAGGTATATATGGACATAGGTATATATATATATATGTAAGCAGATATATATAATATATATATAGGTATATATGGACACATGTAGATATCAATGGGAGATTAACTACATCATATATCTCCACATGCACCATTAATGGGGTTGAGAGGCCCCACACAATATACGCCTTGTACGAATTGGTATATCCACTCCCCACAGCCAAACACGTCCACCCTGCAATACACTACCAAGTGTTGCAGATCTCATAACCAGGACCTGACACGACATGGGCACAAGATGCTAACAGTACTACATCCCACCGGTATGATGAAAACTCACTTGACTGAAAATGAAATTACTAGGACCACTTCACTGAAAGCTCACTTCACTGAAAACTCATTTCGTTGACAGTTATAAATGGCCTTTTCCCCACTGTAGTGCAACCCTGGAGTTAGTATATAAAGTAAGGGGGTGTGTGGGGGGCACAGCCCCCCACATATTATAAACATTTTAAACTATACACAGTGCTACTTACAAGTGCAATAAATAACTGTTTCCAAAAGAGACTATATAACCTGATTAACAAAGTCTTGGGTCCTGCGTCGGTTGCTGTCTCTTCGTCCATGACGTCAGGTCGTCAGGGCTATAAAACATGCAGCCGACACCATTACATCAGTCTTTCTTGCCGTGCGGTGCCCGAAGCAGAAGCAGTTCACAAGTGCCGGTCGGCCGACTCCTGAAATTTTCGTTTTCGATTTCAGAACCAAACTTAAAGCTAAGTACCCCGTTGGGGAAATTTTTTCTTGTTCCTTACTGATGTCAGTAAAAGTTAATAATTGCATTACTTGTGGAAAGCAAATACCTCATAAAGATTTTAATTCGTACTGTATTCCTTGCCTAGGCCCTGACCACGATGTACCTTGCTGTCAGTTTTGTGCTTTATTTAATCAGCGCACTGTCCGTCATCGGTATATTTTTGCCTCTAAATATTTCGGTTCTCAGTTTAATTATCCAGAAATGTCATCGGTTAGCAATCTGACTACAGGGATTCCAAAAAAATGCAAAGATAAAGACAGAGACAGGCCGCCAAGGTCCAAAACTGCCAACGATGCTTCTCCTAAGCCAGTCGTCAGTTTGCCGGTACTCAGTGAGGCGCTTTTGCAGCCCCTAATACCCACTACTTCTGATTCACAGGCCTCTACTGAGACCCATTCGGAGTCCGGTATGCCACGAGATACTTCAACTATGGAACCCGTGGATGTCCCTAGCTTGGATGGGTCTGGAGCCACTGTGTAGGCACCGGCTTCTGAGGGTGTATTCAGGCCTACGGACTTGCATATTAAACCGACACCTCCTTCATTACAACGGCCTAAATCTCGATCCATGTCTAAAAAAAATTATACCCAGGCCACATGCTCAGGCCCCTATGCCTATAAAACAAATGATAAAAATGGCTGAAGATCTAATAACTCTAATCAGGGGTAGTCAACCCCCCTCCCCCCTCTAAGAGGTCTAGGGCTGAGCTTGATTATGAATCTCCTGATCAGGATTCTGTTTCTTCTGACTTCTGATGACCTGGATTTATCCTTACCTACTTATGTGGATTCTGATGCAGAGGATTATATTCCCTCTGCTTCCCCTCCTGAGGATTTTTCTTTTGGGGAAACCTTACATACTTTAAGGGAGCATTTTCACTGGGAAAGCCAGGAATTTTCTGATTCAAAAAAGAGGCTTAGGGATTTCCTTCTTCTACCTCAGCATAGGCCTTTGGCTATTCCTCCTGTATTAGCATTGTTGATGATGTTTTCACTGAATCCAGTTTGGCCCCTGATTCCCTGCCTCCTGCTCCTAGTAAACCTGACAGATACTACAGGGTTCCTGAGTCCCACAAGTTCCTTTTCAAAAATCCTATTGCAGATCCAGAGACTATTTCTCAGGGGCCCAAAGGCATTAAGGCTTCCACTGCTAAAAATCCTACCCCTTCTGAATGAGACTCCAGGGTGCTGGATAGATGGAGTAAAAAGGTTTCTACTTCAGCAACCTTGGCAATCAGAGCTTTAAACTGCCAATTTCATATGTTAAAATATCAGCAACATGTCATTGGACTGCTTAAACAGAAAATGATGTTGATTCCTGACTGTGTGGAAAATAAAGATTTACAGGACTTAATGCATTTTGCTGAACAAGTTGGAAAACATACTTTGCAATGTGATTTTGATTCTTTAGAGGCCTCTTGCAGGGCTGCTGTTACTGGGTCTGTGCTTAGAAGGCATGCTTGGCTTAAGGAGCAATCTTTGCCTGATCATGTTAAAGGTAAATTGTTGGATGCTCCTTTAAATCAGGACCATCTGTTTGGCAACAAGGCTGAATAAATTCTTAAAACGATGGAAGATAAAGCTAAATCTATGCAAACTGTTAAATATTTTTTACAAGTGCAACATCCTAGATTTAGTAGGCAATGGCCTAATAAGAATTGGTCCTTTCCAGCCCCTTCCAGGTCTTCTCAAGCCAAACCCAGACACAGCAAAATCCCCAGGCTTCAGTTTCAGTGGACTCTCAGAACTAAGCAGTGGGGGGCCTCCACTTCCAAATCTGGGAATAACAAGACACCCCGCTATGGTAAACAGTCTCAATGACTTCCTTTTAAAATTTCCAAGCTTTTATCTTCTGACCACCCCTTTGGGGGGAAAGATTGCTCTTCATGCAAAGAACTGGGAACTCATAACCCAGGACAAGTGGGTTTTATATATAGTGTCCCAGGAATGCAGATTTCATTTCCACACGTTGCCAACACCAAATGGGTGGCTGGACCTGCCCCCAAATCTGTGGGCAGAGGCTCAAAAACAAGTACTTTTTCTCTTAAGCATGGGGGCTATTCAACTGGTACCAGAAGAGGAAAAGGGACAAGGTTTCTACTCCAGACTTTTTCTGGTACCCGGAAAAGACAAATCATGGCATCCAATCCTGGACCTGTCTTCTCTAAACACCTTTCTGGAGATTCCAAAATTCAAGATGCTGACTCTTCACCAATTACTTCCTATGCTAGGCAAAGATGCCTGGTTGGCAACACTAGATTTAAAAGAAGCATACCTGCACATCCCAATCAGGGAATCTTGCAGAAGATACCTACGCTTCAAAGCAGGCTACAGGCATTATCAGTTCTCTGCACTGCCCTTTGGATTGTCTACTGCTCCCAGGGTATTCACAAAGTGCCTGGCTCCAGTTATTGCATTTTGCAGGCAAAGAAGTATTCAAATATACCCATACCTGGACGATTGTCTAATTCAGGCAGAAAGCCAAGGCATACTTTTGAATCATTTGGCATTTGTAAAAAGGGTTCTAAGTTGTCTGGGGTACACCATAAACAAAAAGAAATCACAACTGGTACCCTGCCAACAAATTACATTCCTGGGAGCAAGCTTGAATACAACTTCCTAGATGGCTTACCTCACACCAGAAAAGAAAATTAATTTGATAACCTATTTCAAACAAGTGGCCACAAAAACTCTGTTATCTGCAAGACAAATACTGCAAGCCTTGGGGTTCATGGCCTCCTGCATTCTTCTAATTCCATATGCAAGACTGCATATGAGGAAACTACAGTGGTGTCTAAAAAGCCTATAGAGTCAACATTCTCACAGCCTAGAAACAATGATTCCTATCATACTTTGCCTATGCCTAGAGTTCCTTTGCTGGGTAGAGGCCTGCCATAAAAACAAGGGACTACCATTCACAATACCCCCTGCAGCCCAAACCCTAACAACAGATGCATCAGACTATGCATGGGGGGGATCACCTGGCATGGAAGTACATTCAGGGCAAATGGAACCCAAGTCAAATGCACCTACATATCAATCAAAAAGAAATGTTAGCTGTACAGAATGCTCTGATAGCCTTCAAGGACTACATTCTTCCAGGACAACTAATGGTAAAGACGGACAACACCATGGTTATGTGGTACATAAACAAGCAGGGGAGGTACACATACCTACCACCTCTGCAGACTAGTCATGGCACTGTGAAACACAGCCTTGAGCTACCAAGTGCACCTACAAGCTCAATTCCTGCCAGGAAAATTAAATGCAGTGGCAGACGGACTAAGCAGAAACCTCATGGACCCACACAAGTGGAAACTGGAACCAAGGATTTTCAACACGTTGACAAGCAAATGGGGGAGCCCAAACATAGACCTTTTTGCCTCCTCCCAGAACTACCAATTGAACAAGTTTTGCACAAGGACTCCCCACAAACAAGCCTGGAAAGTGGATGCTCTGTCCTTCAGTTGGAAAAACCTATCAGTCTACGCCTTCCCCCCACTGCCTCTGCTCTACAAATTTCTACTAAAAGTCAAACAGGACAAACCAAGGATGATTTTGATTGCTCCAGACTGGCCGTGCCAACACTGGTACCCCCTCCTGTGCAGTGTGTCACAGTTATCTCCATGGCACCTGCCTCAGATCCCTTCCCTGCTGTCTCAGCAGGAGAACCAGATTCTGCACCCTCAGCTTCCAATATTGAAACTTGCAGCCTGGCTAATTACTTAAACTCACCCTTATCATTCCTCAGCAAACCTGTAATGGATGTCATCTTAGAGGCAAGGAGGCCTAGTACTAGAAAATCTTATGCTGAAAAATGGAAAAGATTCTGTGCCTGGAACCAATCTCAAGGGATGAGCACAGCAGCGCCCAATTTACCTCAGATTTTGCAATACTTAACTGAGATGCTTCACAAGGGCCTGTCTTTTTCCTCCATTAAAATCCATGCCTCAGCCATTTCAGCTCATTATAACACAGAACCTCCCCTCTTCTCTCATTCTCTGCTCAAGCAGTACCTCAGAGGGGCCAAAAATTTGAGACCACCCAGGAGAGCACCAATCCCTGCCTGGGACCTTAACTTTGTGTTGGAGAAACTCACCCTACCTCCTTTTGAGCCAGCTGCTACTGCAGACTTAAAATTTCTTTCTTGGAAAACAGCTTTCCTTTTAGCAATCACTTCAGCTAGAAGGATATCTGAATTACAGGCTCTTATGGCAGTGGAGCCTTTCATTATATTTCATGATGACAGGGTGTCACTCCGGACCAATCCATCCTTCATGCCCAAGGTGGTATCCAGTGTGGCTCTTAATCAGTCCATTCATTTGCTAACCTTCTTTCCCAATCCACAGAACAAAGGGGAATGGATTCTGCATTCCTTGGATGTGCACAGACAACTTAGATTATACTTGAACAGGACTAAATCTCGAAGAAAATCTGAACAATTGCTGGTAGCATTTGCTGCAGGGGCAGAGGGGAAGGCTATTTCAAAACAAACCATTTCTAAATGGATAAACCATTGCATTAATTTCTGCTATAAGCACCATGGAAAACTTATCCCCCAGGGGATCAGATCTCACTCCACCATGGTTGCATCTACTTCTGCAGCCTTTCTCAGAGGTGTTCCTACCAGGGACATCCTAGAAACTGCTACCTGGAGTTCTGTACATACTTTCACCAAGCATTACCATTTGCCAGTTTTCTGTAAATCCAGAGCTGGCTTTGCCACTGCTGTCTTGCAGGGCCTTATAGCTGGCCCTAAATCTATATAAACTCCTCCTCCCAACCATAGCTTTGGGAATCTATCCAAATGTAATGACTGCAACAGTGAAACATGAAGAACATAGTACAGTTGTGTACACTTACCATAAATGTAGATGTTTCAGTGTATTCACTGTTGCAGTCCTGGTTACCCTCCCTCCAGCCCCTAACTTCTTCTGGCTATACCTCTACTTTCCTTTACCATGCTTAAAAGCCTTTTGGGTGTATTTGCTTTTTTGTTGGAGGTATACCTTTGTGTTTTTATGTTTATTTGCTCCCCATTAGCTGACATCTGGGGCAAGAAAAACTTATGTAATGGTGTTGGCTGCATGTTTTATACCCTGACGACCTGACGTCATGGAAAAAAGGACAGCAACTGATGCAGGACCCAAGACTTTGATATTCAGGCTGACTGAGTGCAACCTGCCAGCAGATTACCCAAATGTAATGACTGTAACAGTGAAACACGAAGAACATCTACATTTATGGAAAGTGTACACCTTTTTCAATCAACCATAGTAGACCCATATATATATATCTATATATATATATACTGAACCGAAGGTCGATCCGGCAGAATTCTGAACCTAAATGTCGAATCTCGTACACACAAATGCTGATAATATTGCACGCAATGTTGAATTTGAAAGTATTTATCGCACAACCGCTGTAACAAGCGCGACCATTGGTCAAGAGGGGGGTATAGTAGCCCGGCCGGCATTCGGTAATCTCGGGTTCGACATCTGCAGCTTTGAGATGCCGCGATCCTGGGGTTATGCTTTTGGCATGTTTGCATTCGGACATCGGACATTCACGCAAATGCATGTATACCATATATACTTATATATAGATATACATGTGACTACACATACACATGCAGAGATATGTACAGTAAGATACTTATGTAGTAGGTGCACACAATATGGAGCAGCCACTATGCCTACAGTTAACACCCTGACAACTGGACACTGGATGAGCCACCCATACAAATGACATTTGTTGCCTGCAACATATACCCACAGAGAGGTCATAGGTTAAAACACTACACACAGGTTTGCAGAAATGGAAAACCTTTATTTGTGTACTATTACAGATTCATATGCCATGTCATGTAGCTGTTCAGGCACTAACATCCATATAAACAGATTAATGCAACTGTGCAACAGTTATACTAATACAGTAGTTTGGAAAGGTCCACAACTGTTGCTGTCCAGGCCAATCTCTTCAAATCGTACAATAGTAAAGACAGACTGGGCCACGGGATACCACACAATCAACAGTAAGTGATGCAGGTGTGTAGTTCAGAAGCCTCTAGCTACACTCTGTACACAATCACTAGGTGTTAAAGACTTCAGTGGACCAAATGGGATGTAACTGTTACATAACAAGGCATAACTGACACCATCACAGGCACACTGGTAAACAGAACAGTCTGTATGGCAGGAGGCAGTAGGTCTGCAGTAACCCACTTTATGTAAGTAATGTTGAGACAGGTGAAATGTATGGTACTGTGCATCCAGATACCTTAAGGCAGCTACCCCTGATACCCCCACATTTGGTAACAGCCTAAGTTATGTATGGTGCATCCCCCCCAGACTCAGTAATACAGGGCCATATACCACTGTTACATACACTGGCCTCTGGAGTGCATATGGGCACACATGTACTGTGTAGGTGAAGCCCACACATATATGGCCCCAGTCTCACCATATGTGTGGGGGATACAGCAGCAGTGGACTGCTGGCAGGAATGGCAGCGTGGTATATGTATATGTGCATATGCATCACTATCTGTATATGTGCAGACATATAATGCTCTGTATATGTATATATCCAGGTGTGTATATGTATATCTATGTACATATATGCACCCATCTATGTATGTCCATATGTACATGTGAAATTATCTATATAGATATCTGGATACTCATATGTACATATATATTCACCATATGTCCTGAACATGGGGTGTAGCCCTACCTCATCCCCTATAGTCCCAACTTTGTAGTGCAAGGGGATATCACGTTTGTATAGCAGGTGTATTAGTAGGCTATTGCTACTGTAATAGGGATTGTCTTCACATACATGGTGTGTGTGGGAGGTCACATCTGCTTTTCACATGTGTGCCATTGGCTACTGACAGACATCCTAAGGAAATCATTGTACAGTACCGCTGCAAGCACATAATGCTCCTGTGGACTACAGCAGAGATATTGGCCAATAGATCTGGACATTCTGACGCACTCTGTACAGTCCATAGGTATACACAGAACCCCTTAGTGCAGAACATGTGGACCAAGCCTGACAGTATAAATGTTAACAGCCATGTAGCTGGGTATAACACATAACGACTGGTATACATTCGCCCCCATAGGTTATGCATTCACACACCCTGTCTGTCCTGACACATGATAACTGCTGGTATAGAGGTGCCATGATCACATACTACCCACTAGATACTGACAGACTTCTGTAAGGCATCCCACTGCTCTGTCTGACATACATGACTGTTAAGGGAGGCCCGGCAGCAGTATATCTGGCAAGTATATGGACATGACATCTCACTGGGTAAGTACACTAAGCTGCTAGTCATGTAACAAAGCACTGTGCAGGCTACAGGCAGACTGGCTCAACACTGCCCTACATCTCCTATGGGGGAATGCACATGTACCTGCATATATAGCCGGCTCTACAGGCATGTTGCAGCACAGGGTAAGATACACCTGTGTGAAAGTGCATAACCACACCAATGTGAACACAGCCACAGCCACATATGGTAAGCTAGCATAATATTACAGTATATGGACTATCTGTTCAACACCATCCTCATATGTGCCACTCAAACACTAACCCTACATATACTGGGCCACTACACAGTGTGGTCTGCCTGCCTGTGGTATGGGACATGTGTGCGTGTGTGTGTGTGTGTGTGTGTGTGTGTGTGTGTGTGTGTGTGTGTGTGTGTGTGTATGTGTGTGTGTGTGTATGGCCCTACAAGCCTGTAAGCCAATACGGTAACATACAGTGGAGCAGCATGTAACATCAGATAGGACGGGACCTTGAACGATGACATCTACCACAGTCTGTACACAGGCCAAGGTACATATTAGCAATACACACACTGTTGACATTCACCATAAGTACACAGACCTCAGTACTGTACAAACAACCACATAATGTCCAGGTTATGTCATCAAATTTAACCCCTACTGTACATAACATGTGTAGCAGTCTGATATCCCACTGGCTTGTTATCAGATATGATGACACTAATTATGGTGTACAGAACATATGCACCTCTTAATGCATGACATATGTACAAAGGTTGACAGAGTTGTGGCTGGAAGCACATACACAGGGCTAATATTGACATGTTGTTGTGAGAACCTCATACATTTACTGTTGTAACAAGGTTTGTCACAACATATGTCCTATGAGGGATATGAAGTCAGTAACTGTCACGGCTTTCACCATGTACAGACTGCAATCCTCACACTACCTTCTGCAGTTCACAGATACATGCTCTGTGGCTACCACATGAAACCAAGGTACTACACACTGCCCAGTCTGCAGATGACCCTACAGATGGGGAGTCCCCATAAACATAGAACTGACATGGCAGGTAATAATACATGTAGGACAGCCATATTCACACACACCCTGTTAAACCAACATTACTCCAAATGCAGTATAGCAGCACTTACAGTTTGTATTCAAATCAGGCATATTCACCTCCTGCGTGTTGGCCTGTTTCCACAGTGTATGTTGTAAGAGGTAAATCCCCAATCTATCTGAGATGCTGTTTGCCAAACAACAGATCAAGTTCCTGCTCACAGTGAATGAAAAGTACCAACACCAACATTATATTCCTAGATAATGGAGTGGGTTTCCATGCAATTGACTATGGGAATGTTACCACAGCTGTTCCACATGCAATCAGCTAGGGGAGGGCTGCAATTCATGCAGAGGCCATCAGCTGATTATGACCATCAGTTAAAATACACATGCTGCTGCCTAAGCAAAGCAGGTGTAGGTCTCCACATCCACCAGTGAGGGAGTGAGAGAGGCAGACAGAGGCAAAGACAAGTCAGGGAGGGGTGGGAGAGTAAAACATAAGCATGTTTGTGTCACATACCTACCAGCACAAGGTATCAAACCCCTGACAACTATGTAGTGCTATCACAGTTCTATGCAGTCATTGGATGCACCACAAGGGTTACCTGTTGTGGAGCCCTCAGAACATATATGTGATGGTGAGTGACATCTGCAACAGGGATATGGTAGCTATATGGTAGGTGAAGTACCTGTGCCTGTCCGCATGAACAGGTGCCATCGCCAACACAGCCACACTCTCACAGGGCTGCACACACATTGACACACTTAGCAGGGCCAGAGATACAGCTCATCACTAGTGAGATTGCCACAACACATTACTGTGCATGTATCACATGCACCACATGGGTCATACGGCGGTTATATGGACAAAGGGTATGGGGAGGTGTCTGACATCATACAGCATGCTTCAATATGCCAATGGGGGTTGTAGTGAGTGTGGATGTGATCATATGCATCATACAACACACACACAAACATACAGGGTGCCAGTACTGACATGCATGTGTGCATTTTTGCATGGGTGTGTGGTGGTCGACTGTGCCAGATGGCTATACAAGGCTAGGTGATGGGTATACCTTGGCATCAGGCCACATGACAATAGTCTGCATTGTGGCTTAGGGCTGTAGTTTCTGCATTTGCCCACACAGGTGGGTATCGTGTCCATCATCCAGTCACCTGGGTGACTATTGCATGTGGCCAATGCTGTGCATCGCTTGCTATGTATGTGTTCCTTAGTCCATGACATGAACAGTGTCTGGGATGTGCACACCTCCCACATGTATGTACAGTGACATGTAGAACTGTACCTGGAGTGTCTGGCCCATGTTGTGTACACCAATTATCATTAGATGTGCCAGCCTTGGCCACCTGTGGCAGGAACTGGTAATGGACAGCCAGTTTACCCTGCACCTACATTGATAGCATGCTAATGGCATTCTTTGATGTTAGTGGCATCTGTCAATACAGGACATGTTTTCATGCATGGTATGCCCTTTGTGGGTCACATGTGATGGCACCACAGGTGTTGCAGGTGTCCAGTGGGGAAAATGGGGAAGGTGCACTGTCTGCATCTATGTGCCTATTGGATAGATGGACAGGGTGCCATATCCTCTGTAGCCCACTGTAATCACTCCATAGTTACTATCAGTGGCCAATATGTAGTCTACTACCCACATATTGGCTGCTGCCTAGGCATGTGTGTGTGTGTATGAGACATGGGTTGAGAGTGTGCTCTGGGTAATACTGAGGTTGCTAACTGTGACTGCCTGGCCTTGATGTCACATGTCTGGGTAGAGAATTGCACCCCAGCCTCTCGGCTATTTCATATCTGTTATCTCTGTATGGTAGACACTGTGACATATACTACGGTCATCATATAAGAAATTTGCAAAACCTGCTCTGTACTGGGCCCAGATGCCACACACTCACACCCACCTCCACAAAGGGCACACACACACACCTGTCATGTCTGGGATTAAAACCTCTACCTAACTAGTTTATTACACTACAGCACTACACAGTTATAGTACACACCACAGAGATTACTGGAGTACTCCTGCCTCAAAGGTGTATTTCACATTGGATGACATCAGCAGGATTGGCAAAGTAGGGCATTTGAATTGTAGTGAGTGTGGATAGGCTAAAATGCATTGTTCCCTACACAGACAGTGACACACACACAAAACATCAACAACTGGACATGTATGGGTATGGAACCCCTGACAGAGGGTCTATATTACAGTGCAGCATGGAGCTGTAGGATGCACCACAGGGATTACTAGAGACCTCCTTCCCCCAAAGTGTATTTCATATTGGATGACATCAGCAGGATTGCCAAAGTAGGGCATTCGAATTGTAGTGAGTGTGGCTATGCTAAAATGCATTGTTCCCTACACAGACAGTGACACACACACAAAACATCCACGTGTGGGTGTAGAACCCATGACAGAGGTCACTGTCACACTACAGCATGGAGTTGTTACAGGATGCACCACAGGGATTACTAGAGAACACCTTCCCAAAAGGTGTATTTCACATTGGATGACATCAGCAGGATTGCCAAAGTAGGGCATTTGAATTGTAGTGAATGTGACTACCCAAAAAATCATTGCTCTCTACACAGACAGACAGACACACACACACACACAGTTGCCATGTCTGGGAATGGAACTCCTACCTAACTAGTTTATCCCACTACAGCAGTATGCAGTTATGGGATGCGCCAAAGTGATTACTGGGCTACAACTTTCCCAGAGGTGTTTTTCTAGGTGGATGACATCAGCAGCCTTACCAAAGTATAGCATTTCAATTGTAGGGGGTGTGACCACCCTAAAAAGCATTGCTCTCTACACAGACACAGCTGCCATGTCTCGGAATGGAACTCCTACCTAGCTAGTTTATCACACTATAGCATTATGCAGTTATGGGACCCGCCACAGAGATTACTAGGCTAAAGCTCTCACAAAGGTGTATTTCATAGTGGATGACCTCAGTATGCTTGTCATAGTAGGGCTATGGGGAGGGCAATGTGTGTGCATGGGCCATAACCCATTCATCTAGGGGTTGTCACACCACATGCGGGCACAAACTGTGTCATATTTCATAGGTACGTGTATACAGCTGCTAGATGACTACTTCCTTGTACAGTCATGTTGCACAGCTAGCACGTGCACCACATAGTCTGTAAAGCTGACAGATACCAGTGGCTAGTATCTGCAGTGAGTGACATCTGACCCGCGTGTGGTTGTGGCCCTTTGGCTGTGTGCTGGGTGGGACAGGCCTGGATGGCTCCTTGTCACAGTCATCCTCTTCCACACATCTATGTATGTCTACCTTTGGTTTATTATAGTGTGTTGTCCTTACATATATGCCTGTATTCCTATCCACTGTGTGTGCAAAGCATGAGTAGTGCATACTGAGGAGTGCCTGCACTAACACCTGCAGCTGCCAGATATGTCTGGTCCACTGGTGTTTGCAGACATGGCCTTCATGTGTTGTCTGTGATCATGCCCAGTATGACCTTTCAGTTTGTTGTTAACTGACATTGCCTTCATTCCTCTGTGTGTGGGCATGCCCAGTATGCCCATCTGTATTGAATGTGTGGATCAAGTCCAGGTAGTCTGTACTGCAGTGCTGACCTTTGTGTATCCGTCGATCATTTGGCATTGACTGTTGCTACATTTCTTGCATATGATGGAGGGAGCACACCTGACTATTTCTACATTTCTACACAGGGTTGGGGGGGCACACCTGACTGTTACTACATTTCTACGCAGGATGGGGTGGCACACCTGATTATTTCTACATTTCTACACAGGATTGGGGGGACACACCTGACTGTTACTACATTTCTACGTAGGATGGGGGAGCACACCTATTTCTACATTTCTACACAGGATTGGGGGACACACACCTGACTGTTACTACATTTCTACGTAGGGTGGGGGGCACACCTATTTCTACATTTCTGTATAGGATGGGGGGCACACATGACTATTTCTACATTTCTACACAGGATTGGGGGGGCACACCTGACTGTTACTACATTTCTACGTAGGATGGGGGGCACACCTGACTATTTCTACATTTCTACACAGGATTGGGGGGGGCACACCAGACTGTTACTACTTTTCTACGTAGGATAGGGTGGCACACCTGATTATTTCTACATTTCTACACAGGATTGGGGGGGGCACACCTGACTGTTACTACATTTCTACGTAGGATGGGGGGAACACCTATTTCTACATTTCTGCACAGGATTGGGGGGCACACCTGACTGTTACTACATTTTTACGTAGGATGGGGGGCACACCTATTTCTACATTTCTGTATAGGATGGAGGGGCACACCTGACTATTTCTACATTTCTATACAGGATTGGAGGGGCACACCTGACTGTTACTACATTTCTACGTAGGACGGGGGGGCACACCTGACACTTGTACACATTTGCTAGGACTGTACTGGTATGTCGGGTACTCCATTTCATTCTGTAGTCTTACCTCTCATGCTGATTAGAGGCATAGCAGTGTACTACAGATCTTAGCTTTTAATTACCTACATATTAGTTTCTGACTTCCTACCCTTCAGAACTGATATCCCACTGCCTGACCTGCTGTAGTCTGTCTGTGTAGGCCTTGGGGGGGGGAGCTTACTCATAGGCCTCATTCAGAGGCCATAGCACAGCCTTTGTTTGTGTTTGTCTACACCTGTCCTGCTGGCTGTGACTGTTGTTGGGTATGTGAACCCCCCTGACTGGCATGTGTCAGTCACTTACCTTGTGGGTGTCCCAGTAGTGAGGGTGATGCTGCAGGGCTGCCTATGTCGGATGCACATAGTACCCTCCCTACACATGATTAAGCACAGGTAGTGTAATGTTTGACATCCCTTTTACTGTATGTGAGAATCAGAGAGAGGTGTTATTCCCTGGGTCCCTCCAGTGTCAGTGTATGTGCTATGCGTTGCCTCTTTGCCAAGGCCAGGGCATACTGGGCATGCCTCCTTCTGCCTACTGGGGCAGGTTCAGGTTATTCCTCCTCCGAGTAACTCTGTGCCTGTGCAGGACTTGGCAATGGGGGGGGGGCTGTGTGGCCCTGCCCCATGCTGTTCCTGCTTCAGCTGTTTCCGCAGGATCATATTGTGTAGCATGGCATATACAAGGACAATTTGGGTACATGTAGCTGGTGAATACTGCAAGGCTCCACCAGATGTGTCGAGACACCGGAACCATGACTTGAGCATCCCAAACACATGCTCTACTATATTTCTGGTCTGTGCGTGTGCCTCATTATGGAGTTCTTGTTCAGGTGTGTGTGCATTTCTGATGGGTGTCATCAGCCATGGCTCCAGTGTGCATCCAGCATCCCCCACTAGGTGACTATCAGGGATGTCCCCATTGGTAAATCTTTGGTACAGCTGCGTCAGATGCCAGATGTGGGAATCGTGATAGCTTCCAGGGCAGCCAGCACACACATTCATTATTATGCCCTGGGCATCGCACACAACCTGACAGTTGATGGAGGGGAAGCCCTTACAGTTGATCTAGACCCTACCCCACTCACCAGGTGGTGCTTTGATGCATATGTGCATGCAGTCTATAGCACCCACTACCTCAGGGTATTCTTCTATTTGGTGGAACAGTTGCATATTGCTAGCCAACGCCTCACAGGTGTTGCAGAAATATACGTGCTCACCGACATGTGCTGATATGGCATCCAGGAACTGGTGGAGTACCCTGGGTGCTGATGCCTGTGAAATCCCGATCATATCCCCAGTTGGCCTTTGGAAGGTACCTGTAGCTAGTATTTGTAGGCCTACACATACCTTGGTATCCACTGGGATGGGTTCCCCCCTGTTAGTTCTGTGTGTGAGGCATGGCCGGCACAGCTCAACAATTTGCAGTAGGAGGTCCCTGTCCACCCTATAGCGCTCCACTATCTCCAGCTCATATAGCCCCTGGTAGGTTACCCTCAATCTGTACACTCTTCTCCATCTCCTCACTGTGGGTTTGTCAACAGCATTCACATCCTCACCACCCTCAGCCTCTTCCACAAGTTGTTGTATGCTAGCTATTGCAGCCCCTATTATTTTGCTGTTATGAGTGCTAAAAGTTCCCCGCTTGTTTACACCGATGGTGCAGAGTGTGGGAAAAACCCAGAGGAGAAGGTGTTTGCATAGTTTATAGTTGTATTCTGGGCTGATCTGGTCTGCTGCCTGTGTAATTGGCTGATTCTGATACATTTCTCCTGCCAGCTATGCTAGTTCTCCTTGGTTACCTTCCTACTGCTGTTTTTCCTTCCCATTGCCTTCCTGTTTAAGCCTGGGGGTGTGCCGTGCAAACAGACTGCACAAATGTGCACACTGCTGCTATTTCCTGGTTTAACTTTTGTTTTCTGCCTTTAAAACACGGTGTGCCACACGCGTACACGCTTAGGAATTGTAAAGAGTGCTAGGCAGGTTTAGGCACCCCCCCTAGCTTAGCTGTGCTAAGCTAGGATCAAACCTAAGCCACAGGGCTCCAGTCCACTTACAGTATGCCTGACACATACCCCCAGGATGTCATCTAACTCCTATGCTTGCACCAAGCCATTCCTACTCTTACACTGTTGGGACCTGACTCACATGATGGGGAAAACTGGGATTCACTATCCTTCCCCTCATTTGCATAAGATTGCCTGCTAATGCATAGTTACATGTCTCACACTGAGCCTCCCCCCTTAGCAACCACTACTTACTGGCCATGTTGTCTTCTGCCTACCATTGACTTGCATGGCAGAATACTGATTTTAGTTAGAATGCTTAATTTAGGTTCATTTTGTTATTTTCCCCTCGATCCCATTTGCTTGATGCTTCCCTATGCTTAAACAGCCGAGATTGGCTAAAAAAAAAAAATAAAAGTTGATTTTTGTATTTATTTTACTATTTGCAATGCCAATGGCCTTATACTTGTGCATTGGCATGCTTACTACATGATATGCAGCCTTTATTTGGAGCTGTCACAGCTCCATTTTGGATTTTGCAGAAATGTACTCGGTTACTAACGAAGTACATTTCTGCAGATAGCACTAGTCCTGCACGGCTGGGTGCAAGCTTCCTGGATTGCAAAATCACCTCATTTGCATAGATTTCTCCTGCAAATGGGGTGATTTGCATACAGGGGCTTAGTCCGTGCAGGATTTGTGCAGGAGCGCTCGTGCACACCCCTGCAGGCTGTTCCTGGATCACACGGCAGACATATTGCCTGTTTGAGCTCCTGCACCGATCTTGCACACCGTGCAAGCTATAGAGAATCCAGGGGTATAACTCCTAGTCTGTTGTATTCAATGTTAGAGTCTGTGAGCACAGGATATTAAATATTTATTTGCTATACTTTGTTATATATTTACACTATATAATCATGAGATACTGACTGAAAAAATAAACTTGTGCAATTAGAGGTTATAATTCAATGTGTGCATTGTGAGACCCTAAACATACTTGATAATAAAAAATATAAATGTTCATATTTTATTAGCATATCCATTTTCAGAATCAAGTAACTAAGATTTGAAAAATGATATTAGAACCAAAATTAAACCAAATGTTATAATTATCCATCATACTGAGCAGGATATGTTTTCATGGATTATTTCATAAGCAATCTCTTTATGTACATAGTATGTAGGCATCAATGAACGCTTCTCCAAAATTTTAAAGAACTCTTATGCTGTGGAAAGTTTATTTTCTTAACACTTTTAACATCTTGCTGCCTACTTCAGTGACAAGCTGAGTGAAAGCATTTGGTGATGGAAGTTTTTGACCGGGTCAGAATGCAGAGTGTTAGGGTCTATATTAGAACATCGAATGTTCTAAATAGTGAACGCTCACACGAGCGAAAATGCAGGATCTCGAAAACACCCAGTGTTAAATATATATTCCACCTCCAAGATCGCACTACTGTGAGGATAGGGCAAATATTCTGATCTTCACTGTACTGCTATAAAAAAAAAAAAAACTTTGAGGTCCTGCATTTTCGCTCATGGCAGCGTTCGTTATTTAGAACATTCGATGTTCTAATATAGACCCATAGTGTTGTTAGTCTCGGAATGCTCGTATTTTGGCTAATGGCAGAAATCATTGGTTTGTGCAGCAAAAGCTTGCTAGCACAGTTTTTTTTACTTCTATATGTGAGTCACCTAGAAAGTGTTAAAAAACTACAGTAGTAGTGATCATCAAAGCTGTGAAAATAACTCCGACAAAATGCTAGCAGAAAAAAAAGTGTGTAGTGGGGCCCAACGTGATTGAGTTGTCTGAAAACTGGTTGTCTAGCTGAATGCAGAAGTCGGTTCTTAGAAGATAACTGTTAAGAGGTAGAGAAAGTCACTAATTTACAGAGGTGTCACATGGTTTTATGCTGGGACCAAGACTGATTAAATTGGTTTAATGGATATTGCATATAGTTTGGAGACTTAAGACCAGTTTAATGTTTTGATGACATACCCAGGGAAACCTACAGTGGCTCACATCAAGGCAGACAAATTGCAACTGAGGTTTAAAGTGAAAAAAGTTTTAAGTTACACAGTTTGGAGGAAGACCTGACTGAAAGTATTTAGTCTTAGGATAACACGCTTAAGCAGAACACAGGGAGAACAAGATTTCTGGGAAAAAATCACCCAATCTTGAATTATGCTATGCAATGTGATATGAGAATGTTAAAGGTAGTGCTAAAGGTTGGTGTTACATTGATTGTAGCCATAGACATGGTTTCCAGGATTGCTGACATCACCTTTTCAAAGGCACAGGTAACAGGTCAGAGGGCATGCAGATAACTGGAGATAAGTCAGATGGAATGCATGCAATGCAGTTATCAACATGTAAAATGTATGGAGGGGGTAAGAGACAAGAAGACACGTAGGAATCTGGATGAGTGTATGTTAGACAAGGAAGAGGGCATCATTTTACAAGCAGCATTGCTTGGGGACAACTAGAAGATGTGGGGATGAAAAGGATGGATGGAGGAAATGAAATGCATGTCCTTCAAATTGCTTCTCATAGTCCAAGTTATAAAAATACTACATACTTATTTGAAACAGTGGTGCCAGTTCATGTGTATGACACCTCTGTTGCTATACTCTGGATGAGTGCCACCTTGTTGTGTCTTTCGGCTTTTCCTGGTTAGGGGTCGCCACAGTGGAACTCTGGTCCGCTAATGATTGGCAGTTAATTTTTACGTGCTGAGTTGCCAACCCTAATGCACAACCTTCAATGAAGGTACACCCATTCATGCATGTCTCCACGCAGAAGACACTCTAGCTGAGAATCGAACCGCACAGCATCTTACTGTGAGGCGACAACGCTACCGCAGCACCACCACCGTCACAATACCTAGATATTTTTAAACAAAGTTTTTTCTGTGGAGTGCCAAAGCTCTCCCAACATACATCATGCAGTAACTGCATCTTTATTTATTATTTTATCTAACTCTTAGGTTATGGCACCTCATAACCTAATGACCGAGGCTGGTGGTGAATTTTCTCCCTTTGTAATAACCACTGTAGTTAAGCATCTAAAATTGAGCTTTACACATTTAAATCCTGATGGATTTTTTGGCTACTCTAAGTTGTCAAAGGGGTTCAAAGCTATCTATAACAGAGCTAGAAATGATAAGTAAAATGATGTTCTTTATGTTTCACTGTTGCAGTCATCACACTTGGGTTATCTGCCTGCAGGTAGCCCTCAGTCGGCCCGAATACCAGAGTCTTGGGATTTCTGCGTCGGATGCCATCGCCTCTCCCATGACGTCAGGGGTATAAAACATGCAACCGATGCCATTACATCAGCTTTTATGCTGTGTCTTGCCGTGCAGTGTCCGAAGCAGAAGCAGTTCACAAGTGCCAGTCGACTGCCTCCTGAAATTTTCATTTTTCGAGTTTCAGACCTGAAGTCGTCTAAAAGATAAAAGATAAGTTGGGGATCCTTTTTTCTTGCTCTAACCGATGTCAGAAAAAGCTAATAATTGTCTTGCTTGTGGAAAGCAAATACCTCACAGAGATTTTCATTCTTACTGCGTCACCTGTTTAGGCCCAGACCACGACGTTCCTCGCTGTCAGTTTTGTGCCTTGTTCAACGCCCAAACTATTTTTCGTTGGGCTATTTTTGTCACTAAATTCTTTTGCTGTCATTCTCCGTATTCCGAAATGGCTTCTATAAGCTATCCGACTACAGATCTTCTGAAAAAATATAAGGAGAAAAACAGGGACAGACCACATAGGCTGGTACTCAGTGAGGTGCCTTTGCAGCCCCTGATACCCACTTCTACAGATTCGCAGGCCTCTGCTGCATCCCATTCGGAGTCCGGTATGCCGCAAGTTGCTTCTTTGACTTTGGAACCTGCAGATGTCTCTACCTTGGATGGGTCCGGAGCCACTGTGCAGGCACCGGCTTCTGAGGGTGTATTTCAATCTTATGATGTTCACATTAAACCAACATCTTTGTTTTTGTCTAAAACTACCGACTTTCTCAGGCCCAGAGTTCGCACTACAGCTAGAAAACCGACAACCAAAGAGCATGCTCAAGCTCTCATGCTACGGAAACAAATTCTTAGAATGGCTGAAGACCTTATAACTTTAATTAGGGGAAGCCAGCCTTCCCCCTCTATAAGACAAAGGATTGATTTTCCTTCTGATTCTACAGACCGTGAGTCTGATGACTCTGATCCCTCTGATTAACAGGACATTCCCTTATCTACCTATGAGGATTCAGATGCAGAGGATTCCATTCCCTCTGCCTCCCTTCCAGAGGACTTTTCTTTTGGTGAAACCTTACATACCTTAAGGGAGCATTTCCACTGGGAATGCCAGGACTACCCACAGTCCAAAAAGAGACTCAGAGAATTTTTAGACTTGCCTCAGTACAAGCCTCTAGCTATACCCCCTGTCCTGGAAATTGTAGATGATGTCTTCATGGAGTCCAGTCTTACTCCTGATTCTTTACCACCAGGTCCTAGAAAGCCTGACTCACACAAATTTCTCTTTAAGAATGCCACTGTGGATCCAGAGACCATTTCCCAGGGACCTAAAGGTATTAAGGCCACTACAGCCAAAAACCCTCCCCCTTCGGACAGGGATTCTAGAGCTTTAGAAAGATGGGGTAAGAAGGTATACACCTCTGCAACTCTTGCCATAAGGGCTTTAAATTGCCAGTTTCACATGTTGAAGTATCAGCAGCATATCATGGAACTAATTAAACAGAAAATGTTGCTTCCAGATTGTACAGAGAATAAAGAGTTACAAGAGTTAATGCATTCTGCAAACCAAGTTAGTAAACATACTTTGCAGGGTGGTTTTGATACCTTAGAAGCATCTTCCAGGGCTGCTGTCACTGGGTCTGTACTGAGAAGGAATGCTTGGTTGAAGGAACAAATCCATTGAACCAGGAACGCTTGTTTGGCACAAAAGCAGAAGAAGTTCTTAAAAAGATGGAGGAAAAAGCTAAATCTATGCAAACTATTACAGATTTCTTACAGGTACAGCCACTTAGATTCAGTAGGCATTGGCCTTCTAAACACTGGTCCTTTCCAGTCCCTTCCAGCCCTTCTCAGTCCAAACCCAGGGCAACAGACCACCAAGACTACAATCTCAGGGTATACAGAGATCTAAGCAATGGAGTGCTCCCACCTCTAAAACCGGGAGTCGTAAGCCACCCCCTTAAGGAAAAAGTTCACAATAACTTGTCTATTGTTCTTCCCAGCCATGCCCAAGTACTTGCACTCCTAGGAGGAAAACTCGCCCTGCATACTAAAAAATGGGATTTCCATTACCCAGGACCAATGGGTCCTAAGCATTGTATCCCAGGGATACAGATTCTACTTCCACTCACTACCAACCCCAAGCGGAGTGCCAGACCTTCCTCCAAACCAGTGGGCAGAGGCTCAAAAGCAAGTACTTTCTCTTCTCAGTATCAGGGTTACTCAACCTGTTACAATAGAGTAAAGGGGACAGGGTTTCTATTCCAGACTGTTCCTGGTGCCCAGAAAAGAGAGCTCATAGCACCCTATCTTGGATCGGTCCATTCTCAACACCTCCCTGGTGGTCCCAAAATTCAAAAGGCTTACACTACAACAGCTGCTTCCGATGCTATCCAAGGACTCCTAGCTAGTCACCCTAGACTTAAAAGAAGCTTATCTGCACATCCCCACAAGGGAATCTTGTAGGAAATATCTATGTTTTAGGGCAGGCTCTATGCACTATCAGTAATCTGCACTTCCCTTTGACGTATCTACTGCACCCAGGGTATTCACAAAGTGCCTGGCTCCAGCCATTGCATACTGCAGGCAGAGAAATATTCAAATTTACCCATACTTGGACAATGGCCTGATTCAGGCGAATAGTCAGGAATTGCGACTTCAGCACCTGGCATTCGTAAAGAGACTTTTAACTTCTCTGGGGTACACCATTAAAGAAAATAAATCACATCTGGTGCCCAGCCAAAAGATTGTATTCCTGGGAGCAAGCTTGCACACAACTTCACAGATGGCATTCCTCACTCCAGAAAAGCAGGTTCATTTATAGGTTCATAAGTTCATAGGTAGATATTAGGCTATCTGCCCTAGGGCATTTATAAGCCTAGCCAGAGTGTATTTGGCTTCTGCCTCCCTATTAGATTAGCCTACTGTGCCTCTGTAAAGTAGGTCAGAGAAGGTACCCTTTTAAGATTAGTTTACTGTGCCTCTGTCTAGCAGGGACACAGGAGAGATCCCAGGGATGAATTTGCGATTTCCCATCCACGCGTCCAAATTTCGCTTGAAGAGGGTCAGCGAGGGGCTATGTCTAACATGAATTGGGATTCTATTCCAGAGTGAGGGGAGCCTCTTTGAAATGAATCTGTACCTCCAGCATGTCCTATTTATTTTTGGGCTGAGGATTAGGGCCCTGGAGCGTGTAGCTCTAAGGGACTTGGATTTTTTGAGGTGGAGCATGTCCATTAATTCTGGGTTTGACATGGCTTTGTACGACAGGCATAGGTCGCCCCTGAGTAGGCAGTAAGCAGCTGAGTAGAGCTGGAGTTTCTTTAGTCGAGCTGCATAGGACATCTGTTTGTAGCCCATGATCCTGTTGGTGAGGTACTTTTGGGGTCTCTCCAGTTGCTGCAGGTGTCGGGTAAGGTACATCCCAAAAGGGGCATTGTATTCAGTTATGGGCCTGATGAGTGATGAGTAGAGGGGCACAATGACCTCTCTTGATCTAGATGCGAACCCTTTCGTGATAAGGTGGGCTATATAGAAGGTCTTTCTAACCACTTTGGCAACGTGATTATCAAAGGAGAGATTACTATCTACGTTGGTCCCCAAATCTCTAATTACTTCTTCCGTACTTAATGGATTACCACCTATGTGGTAATTTGTGGGCACCTTGTTTTTCCCAAAGGGGATGACTATGCACTTTTTAGCATTTAGCTTGAGGCTGTGCCTCTGGCACCAAGCATCCATCTCTGTGAGACCCTTTTGGAGGATGCTTGTGTCAGCTGGAGATTTGATTATGGCCCCCAGTTTGCAGTCATCTGCGAACTTTGTCAGCCATAATCCCCCCGTGTTAGCCTGAACCTCAGAGAAGTATATACCAAAAAAGAGAGGTCCCAGAACTGAGCCCTGTGGGATGTCACTTGTAACTGGTTTGGATTCGGACATGGCACCTGCGATTCTGACCATGTGGGTTCTAGCTCTGAGCCAGTTTGCAACCCATCTTGTGATATAGGGGTTGATATTTAAGCTGGTAAGCTTATTTATGATGCCCAAGTGGGGTATTTTGTCGAAGGCTTTTGCAAGGTCCAGGTAGGCTGTGTGGATGACCTTGCCCTCATCTATGGCTTTGGTAACTGTTTCAAAGAAATCAACTAGGTTTAAGAGGCAAGATCTGCCCTTAACAAAGCCAAATTGGGTAGGGTCCAGTGTCTGAAGGCTCCCAATGTCTTTGTTTATGAGATCCATGATAATACGCTCCATAGCTTTACAGACCAGACTAGTCAGGCTTATGGGGTGATAGTTTCCGGGGTCCGTTGTGGCACCACCTTTGTGGAGTGGGACCACTGTAGCTGTACACCATTCTTTGGGTACATATCCTGTAGTAAGGCTAAGTTTGAACAGTGACTTAATGTGAGGGTTCAGTTCTTCTTGGAGCTCATGTAAGACACAGCCTGGGACACCGTCCGGTCCCATAGATGCTGTGTTTCTTACTTTGGAGAGGACAGCTTTCACCTGTGCATCTGTGATGTCAGGGAGGTTACATTCAGTTGGGATAGGCATTTGCTCCTTTGGTGGGGGGAGGGGGGGAGAAGTTTGTGCTGAATCTGTCTGCCAGGATGTTGGCTATGTCTGTAGGTTTAGTATATTTTGTACCGTTATGCAACAATTCAGAGCATATCTGGGAGTTTCTGCCCATGTTCCTGATGTAACTAAAGAAGGCCTTGTGATTATGTTTAGTGTCTAGGGCAATATTTCTTTCTAAACTGGCCTTTGATGATTTTATGAGGGATCGAAGTTTCTTGCTAATACTGATCAGAGATGCCTTCCTTTTCTGGAATTTTGCTCTGTCATGTAGTAGCTTCCTCCTTCTGTTGTATAGCTTATTTATGGCCGGGGTCCACCAGACCGGTCTCCTGTTTTTAGAGGAGTGAGTCTTGGTTTTATTTGGGATAGCACAATCCATGCATTCCTGCAGGTGCTCATAGAATGCATTTGTAAAGGATTCTGCGGATTGGGCTGTATTATCCTCTGGCCCAGGGGCTTTGAAGGATTCCACCTCAGTCTTGAGATGTGCAAAGTTGGCTTTTGAGAAATTCTTTACAGTAATTTCCTTGGCTGGGGTGGGGATGGGATATGGATGTCCAGGGAAATTTGTTTATGGTCTGATCTTACCAATGAGGGGTTTACCTCTGGTGTGGAACATAGAGTCCCCATGTTGGTGATGACCAGGTCCAATATGTTGTTCCCTCTTGTGGGAGTGGTGACCAGTTGTTCCATTGCGTTAGAGTTAATAAATTCAAGGAACCGTTGGGCGAGGGTGTTTGGGCTTGAGTAGTTTTCCCAGTCAATGTTTGGGTAGTTGAAGTCACCCAATAACATAGTGTTTGGACAGACCTTCATATTCTCCAGTGTTCTCAGGAATGCCAACTGGGGTTCCTGTAATAGGGACGGTGTTCTGTAGCAGGCTACAAACTGAAAGGCAGTTTTGCCCGCTGTTAGTTGCACATGGATGGTTTCCGATGCTTCGTGCAGTGCCACTAACCTGGAGGTGTAGGTATCTTTGATGAATAAAGATACTCCCCCTCCTTTTGTGCTTTGGACCGCGTTTTGGGGCCGAAACGCATGGTATGAGTCATAACCTGGTAGTGCTGGGGTGCTCTCAGGAGCCTTGAACCAGGTTTCTGTTACTGCACAGACATTGATTTTTCTCCATACTGAGGAGAGCCTCGAGTGCGTGCATCTTGAGGTTTAGACTTCTGGCATTGAGTAGCATTACCTTTAGTTTTTTTATCCTTGGGTTGTCTATGGAGGTGGGTTTGTCCTTTGAGCCTTGCCTAAAAAAGGCACTATGGGGGTGGCAAGAGCCTTGGCCAGTATACGAAAGCCTAAAGGTGACAGGTGCAAGCTGTCCCTAGCGAAGCAATGTGGCTTGTCGAGCATGTCATCCCAGGCTGACAGACACTGGATCCCCTTTGAATGACACCAATACTTTAGCCAATTGTTGAAACTGATCATTTTGTATTTATACTGTGGCATCATTCTTGGTGAGGGCAAGATGCTACTCAAGGTCAGAGTCATACCAGCCTGGGATACATGGTCAGACAACTCCTCTATGTCTCTTTTCATGTAGTCCAGGTAGGTACATCTCAGGTCATTCACACCAGCCTGGACAATGACGGAGTCATACTTGTACTTGCTTTGGAGTGACCTGAGTGCTTGCATTATGTGGTGGATCCTGGCACCCGACAGGCAGCTTACAGTGACCTTCTCCTTGTTCAGTCTGGTGAGCGGGACGTCAGTGTGCCGGACAATAGAGTCCCCTATAACAAGTGTATTTGGTGTGTTGTTTGGCCTTAAGGGCTGTGACTGTGAGGCACACTGATTTTGTGAGATATGTGATTTGTGGGTATAGTTGAGGGGTGGCTGTTGCTTGGATATCTGCTTAGGAGGTCTTTGCTGTTTAGGCAGATTTTTATTTAGAGCCTCCAAGTATATTTTTGTGTGTTTATGTGTTGGGTATGCAGATGCAATAGGTCTGTGTGAGACTGGATTTGTGGTGTGGGTGGTTACCTTTTCCTCCTGACTGACTGTGCCAGTCTTGGGTTGAGAGAGCTCTGCCTCCAGTTTGGCTGTATAACTGCATCTCTCACATGTATTACAGTTTGTTGGAAGGAGGAGAGGGTTGTCTGTGTACATAAGGCAATTGTAACATTGCCTCAAAATTCCCAGATTCACCAGCTGGACTGGAGAGCAACCTCGAAACTGACCCTTGGACATACCAGATTAGTATAGGGAACTGTTTTTTTACTGATCAGATTAGGGAAGGGAACTGATTTTTTCACTTGATCAAGAAGGACCAATCGGGAGTCTAATACTTATGAGAAGTCAAGGAGGGTGTAGTACTTTAGATAGTTAGTGTTTCCTTATAACAGCTGAGCAAGTGCAGGGCTTTAGAAAGAGAATAGAGTGATTACTTTGAGAGTTTGAGCAGTTCTAAGGGAAAAAGTGAAGAGCAGACTTTGTGGAGCCCGGAATAGTTTAAACCTGTTTAGGCGGCGCTGCCCGACGCTGCTCAGTGCGCAAAACCACGCAAAAAGAGAGTTGTAGGGTTTTAAGAGAGAGATCAAGGAGTTTAGACTTGACCCAAAATGGCCAATAAAACTACAGCTTCTAGGTAGTAACCACTCCTCCAAGGACAGGCAGGCTGTTCAGTGTTAACCACTCCCACTGGTGAACACAGAGACTTCCCTTTAGCCCAAGCAAGCACTGGCCTTCTAGAAACTTCCAAACAGTTCAGAACAGAAAATCTGTAACTGAACTTTCTTAACTTTCAGAAAGTGGGAAAAAAGCAAGATTTTTTTTGTTTTTTGTTTTCTTTTTGTTGTAGTTTAAAGGTAGCAGTGATACAGAAGCAGCAAAATAATCACAACAGTGCAATAAATGACCCCACACTTGAGTGCTAGGCCAAAATCAGGTAAATGCAGTTTTTAGAGAAAAAAAACAATTTTAAATTAAGTGCAACACAGGAAATGCAGTAAACAGGCTCTAGATGTGTTCCAAGTAATGTTACTGTTACAGATATAAACTTTAGCAAGCCGAAAAATGCCAAAAAATAGGCGGCAAAGCAGTAAAACTTAAAAAAAAATCAGAAGAAAATACTTAAAATCACAAAAGTGGCTCCTTTTCTTCTGTCAGCGTTTTCTCCCCTTAGTAGGTGCTTCAGCAACAACTAGCAAGCCTGAAAAGATGTCAAAACCACGAGGCAGCCTGGTTTTAAGAGAGACAGATCAAGGAGTTTAGAATTGACCCAACATGGTCAATAAAACTACAGCTTCTAGGTAGTAACCACTCCTCCAGGGACAGGCAGGCTGTTCAGTGTTAACCACTCCCACTGGTAAACACAGAGACTTCCCTTTAGCCCAAGCAAGCACTGGCCTTCTAGAAACTTCCAAACAGTTCAGAACAGCAAATCTGTAACTGAACTTTCTTAACTTTCAGAAAGTGGGAAAAAAGCAAGATTTTTTTTCTTTTTTTTTCTTTTTGTTGTAGTTTAAAGGTAGCAGAGATACACAAGCAGCAAAATAATCACAACAGTGCAATAAATGACCCCACACTTGAGTGCTAGGCCAAAATCAGGTAAAATGCAGTGTTTAGAGAAAAAAAAAACATTTTAAATTAAGTGCAACACAGGAAATGCAGTAAACAGGCTCTAGATGTGTTCCAAGTACTGTTACTGTTACAGATATAAACTTTAGCAAGCCAGAAAATGCCAAAAAGTAGGCGGCAAAGCAGTAAAACTTAACAAAAAATCAGAAGAAAATACTTAAAATCACAAAAGCGGCTCCTTTGACAAACTACTTCATACTAATGGCCTCCCAAGACCCAGCTATCTGCAAGAAAAATACTGCAAGCCCTAGGGTTCATGGCCTCATGCATTCTACTAATTCCATGTGCAAGACTGCATATGAGGAAACTTCAATGGTACTTAAAAAGTCTCTGGTGTCAACTCTCAGGATTTGGAAATACTGATTCCTATCATTCTTTGTCTAAGGGCAGCATAGGCGGCCTTAGGCATAGGCCAACTAGGCGGCCGCCTAGGGCGCCGCTCTAGCAGGGGTGCTTTTTCAGTGTTTATTTGATGTAGGTAGACCAGGATGGGACACTAGGTGGTGGGTGTGTGTGTGTGTGTGTGTGTGTGTGTGTGTGTGTAGGGGGGGGTCTTCCTTTCCCTCAACCCTTTGCTGCCCAAACCCTGTCAACAGGTGCATCAGACTATGCATGGGGGGCTCACATGGCAGGCAAATGGATTCAAGCCAAATGGAGCCCAGGACAAATTTACCTGCATATCAATCAAAAAAAGAAGTGTTAGCTGTACAGAATGCTCTGACAGCCTTCAAATACCTTTTCCTCCAGGACAACTCTTGATAAAGACAGACAGCACCACAGTTATGTGGTACATCAAGCAGGGAGGAACTCATTTCTACCCACTCTGCAGGTTAGCCATGGCCCTGTGGAACACAGCTTTGAGCAACCAAGCACACCTGCAAGCTCAATTCCTGCCAGGCAAACAGAATACACTGGCAGACAACTTAAGCAGAAAGCTATTGAACCCACACGAGTGGAAACTGGAACCAAACTCATTCAAACATCTAATCAACAGGTGGGGGACACCACAGGTGGACTTCTTTTCCTCCCCCCAAAACCATCAATTGAGCAAATATTGCACCAGAAATCTCCACAGCCAAGCATGGCAAGTGGATGCCTTATCCTTTACGTGGGAAAATCTATCAATTTATGCCTTTTCCTCCTCTGCCCCTCCTCTCAAAAGAACTACTCAAGATCAAGCAGGATAGACCAAGGACAATCCTTATTGCACCGGACTGGCCACACCAGCACTGGTACCCACTCCTACGTAGTCTGACAGCAGTGCCACCCTGGCCCCTACATCAGACCCCCTTCCTGCTGTCCCAGCAGGAGGGACAGATTTTGCATCCTCAGCTGCAAACACCAAACCTTGCAGCCTGGCTTCTTCCCTGAACACAACACCAGCAACCCTCAGCTAACAGCTGCTGGACGTCATCCTTGTGGGCAGTAGGCCTAGTACTAGGAAATCCTGTTCAGAAACACCTCTCTTTTCTCACCCTCTGATCAAATAGTTCCTGAGAGGAGCTAACAGTTTAAGACCCCCAAGATGAGCTCCCACCCCTGCCTGGGACCTTTTCTTTGTACTAGAGAAGCCCACACTTCCCCCTTTTGAACCTGCTGATAAAGCAGAGTTAAAATTTCTCTCTTGGAAATCAACCTTACTTCTAGCCATCACTTCAGCAAGGAGAGTGTCTGAGCTACAGGTACTAATGGCTGTGGAACCCTTCATTGTTTTCCAGGCTGACAGGGTCTCCATCAGGACTAACCCATCATTTATGCCCAAGGTGGCATCAAGTGTGGCCTTAAACCAATCCATCCATTTACCAACCTTTTTCCCTGACCCTAAGAATAAAGGGAGGAGGATCCTGCACTCCTTGGATGTGCACAGACAGCTCAGGTTCTACCTTGAGAGGACTAAGCCTTTCAGAAAATCTGACCAGCTGCTAGTCAGCTTTCCTACAGGGGCAGAGGGCAAGGCCATTTCACAGCAAACCATTTCCAAATGGATAGCACACTGAATTCATTTCTTCTACTAACACCATGGTAAAACCTACCCCACAGGATTTCAGAACTCATTCCACTAGGGCTACCTCAACTTCTAAAGCATTTCTCAGGGGAGTCCCTACCAGGGACATCCTGGAAGCTGCAACCTGGAGTTATGTACA
This sequence comes from Protopterus annectens, assembly GCF_019279795.1. Classification (NCBI taxonomy): domain Eukaryota; kingdom Metazoa; phylum Chordata; order Ceratodontiformes; family Protopteridae; genus Protopterus; species Protopterus annectens. The sequence goes on along the minus strand of NC_056733.1, from coordinate 1,898,233,864 downwards.
CACCTTCGCCAAGCATTGCCACTTACCTGCCTTTCTAAATCCAGAACTGGATTTGCCACAGCAGTCTTACAAGGCCTGCTAGTCAGCCCTAATATTTCTTGACTGCCTCCACCCTTCCTCAGCTTTGGGAATCAACCCAAGTGTGATGACTGCAACAGTGAAACACAAAGAACATAATTCAGTTGTGTACACTTACTATAAATGTAGATGTTCGAGTGTATTCACTGTTGCAGTCCTGGTTATCCTCCCTCCAGCCCCCTGCCTTTTCTAGACTTCTACCTATCCTCTTTTTGGCCATATCTTATGGCTATGGTATTTACTTTTTATTGGCGGTGTTCCACACCATATAATTGCTTCCTATTTTGGGGGCTTCTGACATCTGGGGCAAGAAAAATTGATGTAATGGCATTGGCTGCATGTTTTATACCCCTGACATCCTGACGTCATGGGAAAGGCGACAGCATCCGACACAGAAATCCCAAGACTCTGGTATTTGGGCCGACTGAGGGCTACCTGCAGGCAGATAACCCAAGTATGATTACTGCAACAATGAATACACTTGAACATCTACATTTATGGTGAGTGTACACAACTGTACTTTCTGGAGATACTGTAACTATGCCAGATTTGGAGTGATAATGTGCTGTTTTAGCCATTTTGAGTGTTAAGCTAAAGTCGTTCACATTTATTCTTTTTGGTTGGCCATGAGCATGAAAATGTTAATGAGTGAGCATTATAAGAAAACGTGAATAATTACTTGTCCTGTACTTCCTATCCTGTCACATTTCTGTCACACGTAGATACTAGTCCAAGCAGTCATATCGAAACCTTTATGAAACTGTCAACATGACTGGTTATTAGGCATATAAAATAATCATGCAAGTGTAGAGCATGTTTTGTACCAAACTGCATGGTACAGAATCACTTCTTTTTAAAATGATTTTTGTTGCTCATGTATAGTCATTGTTGTCATGCCCTTGTAGGTTCACAAGATTGTACCTGTCTTGTTTTGCTATATGGCCCCTGGATGTGGTACAGGTAAGTATCCAAAGCCTGTAAGTACTGAGTACATCCTGCTAGCACTGAGAGGATGCTCTGTAGTTTGGAAAGCACTCTTTCCATGAGGTGTGTTATGATGATGGTAGTTGACCATTAAATCTTCAGACAAGGTCCTTACACTGAAATAATTAATAATACTGCTTTGATCTAGGAAAGCTGTGTCTACTTCTGTCAGAAATGCTAGTACACAAGGCAAAGTCTTTCCTGAAAGAACAGTGACTTCATTCTACTTAGTTTATCAACGGTTAACACTCCTACTGAGAGACAACGGTTATGTCAGATTGTAGGAGAAGCCATTACATTTCAGAGATGTTAGCAAGAACTTTCTCTTTTTTGCTCCTTTCAGATCACCCTTGTGGTTGCCTGCTCAAATTTACAAAGAAGTGTTGCTTTTCATATCTGTGTAAGTATTTTTTCTACTCATCTAGGGTAAGAGCTTGGAATACGTTATATGGAAGATGTTAAACAGCACAAAGTACACCAGTAAATCATTTAGAACTTGAGTTAATTGTGCATTTCTTTCATTTTCTGATTGCTGTTTCATCTATATCAGGATCACAGGGTACTAAACAGATTATCTAAAGTAGGATTTTCAGCTGGTTTCTCTACAGATTCTTCAGAAGATAACTTCTGGGCATAGTAAAAGCATTAAGTACTTTAATAACAATAAAATGTTGTTTGTGCAACATGTATATGTGCTTCCTCTGTAGTGCTATTTTGTTATTTTCCATGCATTGTTCCTGATTTGTGCTGAAAAACTGTAACTAGAAGAGTTTTTTACTTTATCTCAGGACATCAGCCTAGATGAATGGTATCTACTAGTTAGGAGATAATATGTAAAATCATTTGGATAACACATCAGTCATCTTGTAGGCTATGACTTTTTCTATTTTGCAGTCCCTCGTGTCACTACCCTGCAATTATATTTCTCTAAGAATTTAAATGGGAACACTCAGATCTGCTCTGAGTTATAGCACAACGGCACTAAATATACAGAAGCAACTGATATTGCCAACATCCTAGCAGATAGGATCAGTGATAACTTTACCCCTTTTCACCCCCTAGAGGGCCCATCTCTATACCGGAAGAATGCAAAGTTCCTATAATCACGGCTGCACAGGTAAAAAACACACTCTCCAAAGCCAAGAACACAGCATCCATGGGACCTGACAATATCCCAGGCTGCGTTCTACACGAACTACAGAATGAACTGGCACCCTACCTAAGTACCATGTTCAATCATAGCCTCACCTCAGGCTTTGTACCCACTGAATGGCGCACCGCAACAGTTATCCCACTCCACAAAGGGGGAGCCACGACGGACCCCGGGAACTACCGCCCCATTAGCCTGATGAGCCTGGTCTGCAAGGCCATGGAACGTATCATTGTGGAACTCATAAACAAAGACATTGGTAATCTCTAAACTCTGGACCCTACCCAGTTTGGATTTGTAAAAGGCAGATCATGTCTCCTAAACCTGATTGACTTCTTTGAAACAGTCACCAAAGCCAAATGAGGGTAAAATGGTTCACACAGCTTAGCTAGATCTCGCCAAGGCTTTCGACACCATCCCCCACTCTGGAATTATAGATAAGCTCACTAAAGTAGGTATAAATCCCTATGTCACAAGATGGGTTGCCAACTGGCTCACGGACAGTACCCACACTGTGAAAGTAGCGGATTCCAAATCCGACATCAGACCAGTGACAAGTGGAGTACCACAGGGTTCAGTCCTGGGTCCTCTCCTGTTTGGTATCTACTTCTCTGAAGTGCAGGCCAACACAGAAGGTCTTTGGCTAACAAAGTTTGCAGATGACTGCAAACTAGGAGCCATAATCGAAACTCCTAACGATGTGGACAAACTAGAAAAGGGTCTCACTGAGACAGATACCTGGTGTCAAAGCCATGGCCTGAAGCTCAATGCCAAAACGTGTATTGTCATCCCCTTTGATAAAAACTCTGTACCCATGAACTACCACATAGCTGGTAGTCTACTTAATGCTGAAAATGTGATAAGAAACCTTGGGACACAGGTGGACAGTAGTCTCTCCTTTGATAATCACATCGCCACAGTGGTCAGGAAATCCTTCTACGTGGCTCATCTCATCACAAAAGGATTCTCATCCAGAAAAAAAGAGGTCATTGTTCCCCTCTACTCATCACTCATTAGACCCATTATAGAGTACAACACCCCTTTTGGTATGTACTTCACAAGACATCTACAATAACTGAAAAGACCACAGAAATACCTCACAAAGAGGATTACTGGCCTCAAACAGATGCCCTATGCAGACCGTCTCAAAAAACTACAGCTTTACTCCATCGCATATCGCCTACTCAGGGGCAATCTCTGCCTAACATGCAAAGCTATGTCAAACCCAGAGCTGTTGGACATGCTTCACTTAAAGAAATCCCAATCCCTCCGAGCTACATGCTCTAGGGACCTAAACCTTGTTACCACAATGAACAGAACATGCTGGAGGGATAGATTCCTGTCCCAGAGACTTCCCATACTCTGGAACAGACTACCTATCTATGTCAAATAGAGCTCCTCATTAGCACTCTTCAAGAAAAATCTTGATGATTGGATGGGAAATGGGAAATTCACCCCGGGGATCACTTCTGTGGCTCTGCTCGACAGGGGCACAGGAAAATAATTTTCTTGGGTAGCGAAAGCCAGGGTACATTTTTTGGCTAGGCTTGTATGGGCCCTAGGGCTGATAGCCTAGTACCTACCTATGAACCTATGAACTTATGAACCTAAGTGATGCCAATGCTGTTAATAGAGTCATAGCAAGGTCATCTAGTGCCTAAGAAGTTCTCTAGTCCAGACAGGGACCCCTCAACCCAAAGTTGAGGTGGAAATATATAAAATAAGCAGCCATCTCTTGGTCACTAGAAATACATTTAAACTCCACTCACTACTGATGATGTCATAGGGTAGCAGGACAACTGTCTCTCAGGCACTAAGACATTTAATAACCAACTCACCTCTGATGTCACAGACTAGTAGTACTGCTATCTCATTCACCAATAAGACATTTAAACTCCTGTCTTCATGGATGAACCCCACCACTTCAGCTCTCTCTTACAAGATGACCAGTGTGCAGTTTGTCACCTTAGATTATCTCCTGATCCCATTAAGAGTAAGTGGGGATCATTCAAGTCATTCACAATAAGAACTGTGCAATCATGTGATAGTTGTTTCTTTCATTAGAGGCTCATAAAGCAGTTAAACTGCAGGTATGGTGCACATTTATTTATTTATTTAATAGTTGTTGAAAAGGAAAGTCTGACTAGGACAGAGCCTATTTTCAGCGGACACTCGGGGAGAAATGCTCCAGATGCATGTGTTTGGAATGTGAGAGGAAACTGGAGTACCCGGAGGAAAACTAAGAGAATGCAGTGAGGACATGCAGACTCTGCACAGAAGACACCCCAAATGAGAATCAGACTGGAGACCCTCTTGGTGTGAGGTTACCACTGCATCACTGTGCCATCACATCTCTGAATGCCAGTTTATCAGAAGCTATGACTATCTGAACAGCATCAAAAATGTATCATTGTTATTTTCGTGTGTTGAGTTTTGCTGGATGTCCTTCAAGGATGCATCTGCAGTCCTTACAAATGGGTTGTCCTGTCGTCAGGCAGCCCTTCGGTCGGCCGGATTCCAAAGTCTGGGTCTGGCCTCGGCTGGAGTCGCACTTCACCCGACGTCATAGCTGCAGTTCTTCGGGTATAAAGGCATCAGCCGACGCCATTTTCCTCAGTCTTTCTTGCCGCGTGGCGCCCGAAGCAGAAGCTGTTCGCAAGTGCCGGTCGGTCAGAACCAGAGATTACTACTACCGAATACTACTACGAAGACTTCTAAAAAGCTAAGTACCCCGTTGGGGACTCTTTCTTGCCTCAGCCGATGTCAGAAAAAGTGAATAACTGTTTAACTTGTGGGAAACAAATACCTCATAAAGATTTCCACTCTCACTGCTTACCTTGTCTAGGCCCAGACCACGACGTCGCAGCTTGTCTAGCCTGTGCTTCTTTTAACCGGCGGACGCTTAGACGTCAGTTGGAATTTGCTGAAGAGTTTTTCGGCTCCGATTTCGCTTATATTATGCCGTCGGATCCTCCGACTTCTCAAATATCTAAAAAACGCAAGGAAAAGGACCGACACTCGCGGTCCGCGGTTTTGGCCGAAACCGCGGTTAAGCCAACCGCGAGTGTCTCGGTTTCGGCTGAAACCGAGCAAGCGGTTCTTCCTTCAGCCGAAAACTTTCCTTCTACCGAGGCCTCTTCCAACCTCGTGGAATCGGCTTCTGAAATCCCACCTGCTGTTGCAGTTTCTCAGGAATTATCTGACACTATTCCCTTGGATATTTCAACCCCTGCACGTGGAGCTGCTAGGCCTCCTGCAGCCATGTCCATTAAGGCCTTTGCCAGGGCTAAAGCAGCTAAAGCTTCTAAATCTGTGCCTGCTAAGCCCCCCTCTCACAGGCCTAGCTCTAGTTCACAAATGCTTAGTTTAGCAGAGGATCTCATTTCTTTAATCCGAGGATCCCAACCTCAACCAGACAGGGCCTCTCACCCACCTCCAGAGAAGAGGCCTAGAGCAGAGCCCCCTGAGCCAGTGTCTACAGATGATTCCTCTGATGATTCAAACTATACAGACCCTCCAGAGGCTCCGTACTCCCCTTATGAAGACTCTGATGCTGAAGAGTCCATCCCTTCTGCCTCTCCACCTGAGGAATTTTCTTTTGGTGAAACCTTGCATGCTATGAGGGAACAATTTCAGTGGCAGGGCCAGGAATTTTCAGATTCCAGAAAAAGGCTTAGAACTTTTCTGCATTTACCACAACATAGGCCTTTAGCCATACCTCCAGTTCTTTCTGTTGTAGATGATGCATTTAATGATGCTTGTACTGCTCCTGATTCTCTGCCTCCGGCCCCTGTTAAGCCCGATAGATACTACAGGGTCCCGGACACACATTACCACTTGTATAAGGCTCCTTTGCAGATCCAGAGACTATCTCCCAGGACCTAAGGCTGTAGCAGCCACCTCTGCCAAAACCCCCTTCCCCTCTGAAAGGGAATCTAGATCCTTAGAGAGATGGGGTAAAAAAGTTTACACTTCTGCTACTCTTTCAGCTAGGGCCTTGAACTGTCAATTTCACATGATGCAGTATCAAGAATTTTTGCTAGACCAGTTAACTAAAAAAGTGTCCTCAGATGAAACAGTAGACAAAAAATATGTGCAGGAAATGGTACATAACATTCAACAAGTCAGTAACCATTCCTTAAAATGCGGCTATGATGCACTGGAGGCTTCCTTTAGATCAGCCATGACTGGCACAGTCATCAGAAGGCATGCATGGTTAAAAGAACAGGCCTTACCAGACCATGTCAAATCAAAACTATTAGATGCTCCTATGGATAAGATCAATTTGTTTGGCTCTCCTGCACAACAAGTGCTGAAAAAGATGGAAGAGAAGGCAAAATCTGTCCAAACAGTGAAAGATTTCTTACAGGTCCAACCTCCGAGGTTTAGCAGGAATTGGCCCTCTAAGAATTGGTCCTTTCCAGACTCCTCCAGAACTCAGAGAGGCAGGAATAGGCGTTCAAGAGGCAGAAACCAATCCAGGGGTGCCTACAGAGGACGCCAGTGGCAGGGCAACAACCAGCGAGGAACAGCCACAGACACAGCCACCACCACAACTACAGGTCAATCACAGTGACTTGGCTCTGGCACCACCTACCAGGGAACAACTACAAGCACCCTTAGGCAGGAAGCTAGCCTTATTTACAACAAACTGGCATTACATCACAAGAGACAAGTGGATTTTACAGACAATAGACCAAGGTTACAGGTTTCACTTCCATACTCTACCAGGGAAGAGAGGAATGCCAAACCTACCTCCAAATCAAAAGACAGAAGCTCTAAAACAAATATCCCAATTATTAAGGATGAGAGCTGTGGAAAAGGTACCATCTATGGAGCAAGGAAAGGGATTTTACTCCAGACTCTTCCTGGTACCAAGAAAAGAGAGCAAATGGAGACCTATTCTCGACCTGTCCGCATTAAACACATTCCTCATTGTTCCAAAATTCAAAATGCTGACCCTACAGCAGCTTCTTCCCATGCTGGGCAAGGAGTCTTGGCTGGTGACTCTAGATCTCAAGGAGGCATACCTGCACGTCCCCATATGACCAAACTGCAGAAGATACCTCAGATTTCTTGCAGGATCAGAGCATTATCAATTCTCAGCATTGCCCTTTGGCTTATCTACTGCGCCCAGAGTGTTCACGAAATGCCTGGCATCAGTAATTGCTCATTGCAGGCTTCAGGGAATCCAAATCTACCCCTACCTGGACGACTGCCTGATACAAGTGGACAACAAAAACAAGCTAGCAGAAGACTTAGAAAGGGTCATTTACCTGCTACAAGCCCTGGGATACACAGTCAATCTAAAAAAGTCAAGACTGATACCATCCCAGAGAATAACCTTTTTGGGTGCAGAGTTGGATACATCAAAGCAAATGGCATTCCTAACAGTAGAAAAACAGGAGCAGCTACCTCTCTACTTCTTGGCTTTAACAAAGCAGAACCATCTGACAGCAAGAAAAGTACTGCAAGCCTTGGGCTTCATGGCATCCTGCATAATATTGGTTCCTCATGCCAGACTACATATGAGAAAACTACAGTGGTACCTAAGGAATTTATGGTCTCAACACAAGCACAGCTTAGAAACCCAGATTCCCATTATTCCATGCCTGAAGCAAGAATTCCTATGGTGGGCTCAGGCTTGTCAATCAAACACAGGATTGCCCTTCCACAGTACTCAACCAAGCCAAACCATCACGACAGACGCCTCAGACCTCGGTTGGGGGGCACACATGCTGGACAAGTGCATACAAGGCTTATGGACTCAAGACCAGCTGCACCTACACATAAATCTAAAGGAAATGCTGGCAGTAAAACTGGCAATTCAGGCATTCAGACCATTCCTCAAACAAGATCTATTGATGATAAGGACAGACAACACCACAGTTATGTGATACATCAACAAACAGGGAGGCACACATTCGTATCCTCTTTGCTGGATGGCACTGGACCTCTGGAATGTGGCCCTGAGCTACAACATTCAGTTAAAAGCAATTTTTGTGCCAGGAAAAGAAAACATTCTAGCCGACATATTAAGCAGGACTACCACGGATGCCCACGAATGGATGCTGCATCCGGACATCTTCAAAACCATTACAAGAAAATGGGGGCTCCCAGAAATAGACTTATTTGCATCCCCACGCAATCACCAACTACAGAAATTCTGCACAAGACGTACCACCAACTTGCTTGGAAGGTGGACTCACTATCCTTCAGTTGGAAAAACCTGACAGCATATGCATTCCCACCACTTCCTTTGATGCACAAGGTGCTACTGAAGATCAAAGAGGACTGTCCAAGGATCATTCTGATAGCTGCAGACTGGCCAAGGCAACATTGGTACCCATTACTGAGGAGCATGTCTCGGGAACAAATATGGCCACTACCCCTGGTTCCCTTGCTGTTAACACAGAACAACTACAACAATCTGCATCCAAACCTGAAAACTCTGCAGCTGACTGCCTGGAACATTGCATAAGACCAATTAACCCAAATTTATCACAAAGGGTTAAAGACATTATCCTTGAGGCTCGCAGACCCTCAACAAGAAAAACTTATTCAGCAAAATGGAAAAGATATCTCATTTGGAGTACTGCAAAAGGAGAAGATGTGTCACTGGTAAACATAGCCAACATCCTGGAATACTTGGCAGAGCTCTTCCACACAGGCCTGTCCTATTCCTCCATCAAGATTCATGCATCAGCTATTTCAGCAGAATACGACTTGGATCCTCCTGTCTTCTCACATCCTCTGCTCAGACAGTTTCTGAGAGGAATTAAAAATGTAAAGCCTCCTAGGAAGCCACCATTACCAGCATGGGACTTGAACTTTGTGCTAGAAAAATTGACACTTCCTCCTTTCGAACCAGCAGCAACAGCAGAATTGCAATACTTATCATGGAAGACTGCTTTCCTGCTGGCAATCACTTCAGCAAGAAGGGTATCTGAACTTCAGGCATTAATGGCAGTGCAACCCTTTCTGATCTTCCATCAAGATAGAGTGTCCATGAGAACAAATCCTTCCTTTATGCCTAAGGTGGTCTCCAGAGTTTCTTTAAATCAGGCTATCCACCTACCTACATTCTTCCCCAACCCACAGAACAGGGGAGAAAGACTGCTGCATACCTTGGATGTACATAGACAATTACGCTACTACCTGGACAGGACCAAGGGCAATAGAAAAACTGACCAGCTACTGGTAGCATATGCAACAGGAAGGGAAGGAAAAGCAATTTCAAAACAGACAATCTCCAAGTGGATAGGAAATTGCATTAGATTTTGTTACTTCTACCATGGAAAGAAAACTCCAGAGAACATCAGGCCTCACTCTACAAGGGCTACAGCCACTACCACAGCCTTCTTACGAGGAGTGGCTACCAAGGACATTTTAGAGGCTGCTACTTGGAGCTCCGTGCATACATTTGCCAAGCATTATAATTTACCACTATACTCTAGATCCCGAGCAGGTTTTGCCACTGCTGTTTTGCAAGGGATCCTAACTACACCATAACTTTATTTTCCACCTCCCCCAGTTTAGCTATGGTATTCTACCCATTTGTAAGGACTGCAGATGCATCCTTGAAGGACATAGTACAGTTTTGTACCTACCATAAATGTAGATGTCCGATAGGAATGCATCTGCAGTCAGGATTACCCACCCGCCTTCCCCTCTGTGGTGCTCCTAGGGTATTTGCCCATCTTATAGCTAGCTGGGGGAATCTATTATGGTGTATTTGTTTGTATATATGTACATACATGCTTATTTTTTGTGTTTGCTCTCCACTATTTGGAATCATTGGCATTTATCCAAATTTAGCCTTCCAAGAGGGCACCTGGCATCTGGGGCAAGAAACACTGAGGAAAATGGCGTCGGCTGATGCCTTTATACCCGAAGAACTGCAGCTATGATGTCGGGTGAAGTGCAACTCCAGCCGAGGCCAGACCCAGACTTTGGAATCCGGCCGACCGAAGGGCTGCCTGACGACAGGACAACCCATTTGTAAGGACTGCAGATGCATTCCTATCGGACATCTACATTTATGGTAGGTACAAAACTGTACTTTTCCTGATTTAGAGCTTTGTCACATGCACTCCCTAACTAAATACTATTATCCCTGTGTCATGACAGTTGGGGGATACAGACATCATCCACCTTTCCCAGTTAAGAGAGAGAGTTGTGACCTAAGTGTTAAACTGATCTTTGGAGAAGCATACATATCCTAGTAAACTGTAAAGTGGAATAACAAAAATGAATGGTATATAAAACAAAGGGGTATAATGTTGAAATGCATGTAAGCATTTAAAGGACCACTGTTTATTTATATAGTTACTCACTCACTCACTCACTCACTCACTCACTCACTCACTCACTCACTCACTCACTCACTCACTCACTCACTCACTCACTTACTCACTCACTCACTCACTCATTTATTTATTTATTTATAGAATTAGTATTATAATCCAAAAGCCATTTTAAGCTATTATACAGAAAGTGAAGAAAAAAGTAAAGTAATACATTCATAAAGTAAAACAAACAAAAAAAAAAACAGACAAATGAAGCCAAAGAAAGTTCCAGCTTAGACCTAAATTAACAGATGATGCTGAAATGATAACTACTCTTTGTAGCAACAAAGTGAAAATGAATTAAAGTAATGTTATCTTACCAAGTCCAAGTGGGCAGTTGATGATTGACTAATATTGTAAGCTGGATACCAGATAACACACCCTAGGTGTCTATTGCAAAATAAGAGATTGTTTAGGTCGAGCCAGAAGTGGATGCATAGAAGAAACAGTAGATGTTAAATCTACTGTTAGATAGTTGATCTTTAAATCCTCCCTTTCACTTTCCTGCTGCTGAGCGTCTCCAATCTCGACCCTTAGCAGAACCCTCTCTATGGTTCGCCTAGCCACTACAAAGAAACACTAATCTCGTAGACATCCTCTCTTTATTTGGCCATTGACCCTGCTGCTATCCTTAAGCTCCAAAAGGACCACTTAACCCTTAGCAGAACCCTCTCTATGGTTCGCCTAGCCACTACAAAGAAACACTAATCTCGTGGACATCCTCCCTTTATTTGGTCATTGACCCTGCTGCTATCCTTAAGCTCCAAAAGGACCACTTAACCTTTAGCAGAACCCTCTCTATGGTTCACCTAGCCACTACAAAGAAACACTAATCTCGTGGACATCCTCCCTTTATTTGGCCATCAACCCTGCTGCTATCCTTAAGCTCCAAAAGGACCACTTAACCCTTAGCAGAACCCTCTCTATGGTTCGCATAGCCACTACAAAGAAACACTAATCTCATGGACATCCTCCCTTTATTTGGCCATCGACCCTGCTGCTATCCTTAAGCTCCAAAAGGACCACTTAAGTATGTGTTCCAGCGAATGACTTATTGCAAAGGAAACCTGAACTATTTGTAAAGTCCATTACTTTGCCTAATTGTAACTGTACTAGCTAGAAACCTGATGTGAATAAACTGCATTACCTATTTGTTCCTGACAACAAGACGCTAGCAGCTCCAACCTCCCTATATTCTCTCTTGTTCTCCTCTTCCTCACTCCTCACCCTTTTACTCCTTCTTCTTGATCCCTGCTTACCTTGCACATTCCTCTGACTTTCTCTCATTTCCAAACTAGACTCCCTCATATAGCCTTTGCCTTCCTGTGATTCTATCCACTGCATTACCTGTGCCTCCCCCTAAAGCCTCACTGTTTGTGCTCTTACACTCCATTGATAGAGAGTTTCTCTCTTTGCACTTTTTCACTACCTGTTAACCTCAGACCTTTGGGCTCCCTCCTGTTTCCCTAAAGCCTTCCTGCCTTTATCTCTCTCTCTGCTAACTCTAAGCTTTGCTTTCCAGTATCCCCTCCATCCTCCTCTTACCAGCCAGTAGTAATATCTCTCTTACTGATTGTTTTCTTGGTCTTTCTGGTCCCGGGTGTTTGCCCCACTCCGTTTTCCCTCGCTACGCTCAGGGTCTCTTTGCTCCCCTACCCTACCCCCATTCCCACCCACCCCATTACAATTTCCTTTATACCATCCTGTCCCTCCCCTTCCCCCTAACCATCCAATAGCTGTGAACTTCCTGTCTTAGCTCTAACAACTGTGTACCCACTCTACCTGCCTTTCCCCTGTAACCTGATACAACCTTTTTAATACATCACTCCTTACTCCAAACTACTTCTGTAATTAAAAACTCTATCATATTATTCCTCCCCAATATAAAAATGAAACATCTTATTATTTCTATCCCATTCCTATTTCTCCTCTCAACCCAAACCTCTTATCACTTCCACCACCCCTATCTAGCACTACATTCCACAACCACCTGCAACTCTGCAAACTTCACAACATCCTCCTTCTGCTTCATTTCTCCTGCCTTATTTAACCTCACTGTCACATGTACGCACAAACTACCCCAATTGCACACAATTCTGCCTAACTCTAAATCTAAACCAAACTCTGCAAACTACATTCACACTTCCCTCTACTCTCACTACCCACTACTAGCACACTGTTGTCAGGAGATATACACCCCAACCCTGACCCAAACTCCCCCCTCCCAGCCACCCACACCACTCATCCTCAAACCCACCTCCTTCATCAAACAATTCTCAACCTTCCCTGCCCACTACAACTGGATCATCCCCCTCCAAACACCTTGCCATATACTCTCTAAATATTCAAAGCTTAGCCAACCAAATCACTGACTTCCATGCCTGGATAAACCATACAACCCCTCACATCCTCACACTATCTGAAACCTGGCTTAAACCACATATCTCTGACAATGAAATTCTCCCACCAGGCTATAACATATACTGCTCAGACAGATATCCAAAAAAAGGTGGTGGAGTCGCCATCCTCCATTCTAACAACCTCAATCTATCACCACTTCCCATAACAGTCCCCAACTTCCACCCAGCAGAACTTATAATACTCAACTGCCACCTCAACCCTCATAAGAAAATAGCTATTGCTTCCATCTATATCCCTCCTGGAAACAATCTAAACACTCTTGAAAACATACTGTCCTGGTTTTCCCATAACATAACTTATGAAACCCTCATCTTAGGAGATATCAACTTAGACCGGTCCAAACTGAAAACTGACTCTCCCCAAAATAGTATTAACTTACACGGCTTCCATCAACTCATATCGTCCCCCACCCGACTCCATAGAAATACATCTTCTAGCTCCATAATAGACTGGATACTCACCAACTGCCCCCACCATTACCACAACCCTATTACTCTACCAGACCAACTTAGTGATCACCTCCCCACCTCTGTCCTCAGATTCAACACTCAACCCCCCAAACATCATCTATATCGGGACTGCCGTACACTCACCAATTTTATTCTAACACAATTCAACTCAAATCTATATTCCATTGACTGGTCCTTCCTAAAAAATAACCCACTAGATGAGGCAGTCAGCAGCTTTAATAACATCTTCCTGAAAATCCTTAACTCCCTTGCTCCTTCTAGAAGAATTCGAATAAAACTCAATCATGCCCCATGGCTCTCCAAATAAACTACGTCCCTCATGCTCAACAGAGATAAAGCCTGGAAAGCCTGGACCAAAACCAAAGAATTATCCCACCTTCACCACTACAGGCACATCAGAAACCTTACTAAGAAACAAGCCAATGCAGATAAAAAGTCCTTCTACAACTCTGGCCAACGTACTTACAAATCAAACCCTCAGAAATTCTGGACTACAATAAACAGAGTCCTGGTCCCAGGCCATCCATCAACACCCAGCCCCTTCCCCAACACAAACCCTCTAGACATAGCTACCCTTCTTAACAATCACTTTATCAATACTACTCAGTCACTCATCCCATCAAACTGTAAGACTACTCCCCTGTCTACCCCACACAGCCTACCTGACAATCCTCCATTCTCACTACATCCTGTCTCCACCTCCTATATAAGATCTCTTCTTTATAAACTCAAGCCCTGTTCCTCCTCCACTGATAGTCTACCACCTACCTTCCTCAAACTAGCTGCAGACATCATAGCCTACCCAGTGTCCATATTAATTAACAGATGTATACAAGAATTCACTGTCCCCACTCTCTGGAAATCCTTATTCACCATTCCTCTGCACAAAGGTGGCAGTTCTACTGACCCTTCTAATTACTGACCCATAGCCATTCTATCCCCCCTCTCTAAGATTCTTGAAAAATGTGTCCACTCCCAACTACTCAACTACCTGCTCCAACATAATCTCCTCACCCCACCCAACATGGCTTCCATCCTCACCACAGCACAACTACTGCCCTACTAGCCTTTACCCATACCATTGCTAATGCCCTGGACAAAAATAAACGTCTATCCTGTCTCTTCCTTGACCTCTCAAAACCTTTGATACAGTCTCACATCCCCTACTGCTATCCACACTTGATAATCTTAACCTATCTACCTCCACCCTTACCTGGTTTTCTAGCTACTTAACTCACAGGAAACGATCAGTAAGATGGCTCTCTTCCACTTCTCCTTTTATACCTGTTCCAACAAGAGTTCCCCAAGGCTCCATCTTGGGACCCCTCCTCTTTAACATCTTTAATAATGACCTCCACACATCTTGTAAACAATCATCCCTCATCCAATATGTTAATGATTCTACCCTCATCTGTATCTCTGACAGCATATCCGAACTTCATACTCTTACCCAACAGACCTTCCTCTCTACTGAACAGTGGCTAACCAATAACCTACTGATCCTCAACCCCAAAAAGACCAAACTATTACTTTTTCTTCCCCACCCTCTCTCTTACCACAAATCCACCTTTACTATCACTTCTTCAAAAAACACTACTATCAAATCTGAAACTCAAACTAAGCTTCTAGGAGTCATTATCGATGATGAACTGAAGTTTAATACACACTTACTTCACAGTATAAAAAAGACTCAACAGAAACTAGGTCTTCTATATCATAACAAAAGATACCGAACATCCAATGCTAGACTGTCCCTTGCCCAAGCTTTTCTCCTTCCCTTCCTTCTTTATGCTGCCCCTATATTTACCCATATCCAAACTACTACCTTAAACAAACGTCAACAAACATACCAAAAGATAGCTAGATTTGTTACAAACTCACCATATAATGCACACCACTGCCTATCCCTTAACTCTCTACACTGGCTCGAATTTCCCCACTTATTGCAGCTATCTCAACTTCAAATGCTACACTCTCTTCTCTACAAACCTTCATTCTGCCCTACCCTCTCTTTTCTCATCTCAATCTATTCTCCTCCCCGTACTCTTGTACCTCTAACCAACTACTGCTACAAACCCACCAACCCAAAAAAACTATTGGCAAATACCTCTACAAATCCTCCATTGCCCAAACCTGGAACAAACTTCCCAGGGACATCTGTTCCATCATTCACCCATCCCACTTTAAAGAAAAACTCAAGGCTCATCTACTAAAATCTAAAATCTGCCCTTGCCAAGCCCCAACTTGATAACTTTCCCCATAACCTGTGTCATTCCCCCCTTTTTTTTCTTAAATTGTTTTTGACCAAATCAAGCCTTTTTTCTCCCCAAATACCTGCACTGACAAAACAAACAATTAATGTAAATATGTAAATATGAAACTGCACTGCTATCCTGTAATATAAGGTATACTGCCTTTAATTTTCTTTTTTGATTTGTCTAACATATATATTGTGAAACCAATTTGTTCATATTCAACACTGTATAACTTTTGTCTCTTTTTAAGTATTATCATTTATTTGTGTAAACTGTGCTTGTAAAAGACCTACTTAGTGATTGTATAACCTCTATTGTAAACTGCTGCATTTCTTGGAGCTTTTCTCCTCGGGTCTGCACTGAAAATGGGTCCCAAGCCCAGTTGGACTAACCCGGTTAACAAATGTCAATAAAATAAAATAAATAAATAAAATAAATGTTAAAGACTAATGCATGGAAATGAGATAAAGAAAAGGAAATAATAAGATACATTCAGGAGAATTAAAAATATGACAAATGAGTGCACATCAACAAAGACATAGGAGACCTCCAGACACTGGATCCATCCCAGTTTGGCATTGACAAAGGAAGGTCATGCTTACTGAATCTGGTGGATTTCTTTGAAAAGGTAACTAAAGCAATAGATGAGGGGAAAATGGTGCATACTGCCTACCTACATATGGCTAAAGCATTTGATACAATACTCCACTGAAGCGTTGTCAACAAACCTATGCAACTAGGTATAAATTCCTGTATAACATGCTAGGTAGCTAGCTGGCCCAGTGATAGGACTCAGGAGGTTAGAATCGGTAAGGCCTCCTCCAAAAAGAGGACAGTCACCAGTGGAGGCCCCAGGGTTCTGTGATGGCCCACTCCTCTTTGGCATTGACTTCACAGATGTCAAAGCCAATGTCAAAGACCTTTGGCTGACCAAGTTTGCAGATGAATAAATTAAATTATACAATGGCCCCCCCCATTAATATTCCAAAACGTGCAGCGTGCCTGTTGTAAATCCGACTTATACTAATGGAAAAAGGTCCAGTCGCCCGTGTGTTAGGCAGCAACAGAGAATGGAAGAGCGAATGGAAGAGAATGGAAGAGCTCCGTTGCTGTAATCTCGCTATGTTAAACAAGTTTAACATAGCAAGATATCTTAAAAAAAAGCAACAGAGATCTCCTTCCTTTTTTTAAAGCTGTCTCGCTATGTTAAACTTGTTTAACATAGCAAGACAGCTTTAAAAAAGGGAATGGAGATATTCCTTTCTTCATTGCTTCCTCTACACACAGATCTGATGTACTGCATAAGCATATGCATGTGCAGTACATCAGAACTGCTCCAGGATACCGTACAGCTGCAGAAGCGCAGCATGGAGGCATTATACAATGCCATTATTTAAGAAAAGTAAGTATTTTTTTTCTTAAATAATGTCATTGTATAATAGCAATAACCCACTTCTGGGTGTGGGTAATGCTGCATTTACCCACAGTTGTCTTTGTTTGGCCACTCGGGCTTCGCCCTCATGACCAAACCACACCAACAATGGGTAAATCCAGCATTACCCACACCCAGGCGTGGGTTATTGCTTAATTAGCTTTTTCTATCTTCTTATAATCTCCTCTATGCTGCACCTCTGGAGGTAAAACACACTATATAAGCTGTTAATCCAAAGCATTTTATTATTTCTTACTTTTATATAGCTAGCATTTTTGTTCAGCATGTCTAGAAGTATGTTATTGAAATAACTGTTTAAGTGCAAAATCAGCGTTAAAAGGATAGTTAACAATGGTTCAGCCCATATTATTCACTTCAGAATCTATAGTATCCATTGGTTGTCATTTATACTTCTAATGCAGATGGTTCTCAGTATTGCTGCCATAGCACAGTATTTTCAGAAGGGAAAGGTTGGACAATGACTGTTCAAATTTTAATATGCATTGCCCTATGATAGTTGTTTAGATGTCTCTTGAAAATTCAGATGGGAATTATGTCATTAACAAATTGAGGATTGGTTTCTTGCTGCTTTAGTGACAAGTTATTACTTATGAGATTTATGTTTAGCACTGATCTTTCTGATTCACAAAAACTTTGCTGTAACTGAAGGTTAGGTTAAATGTGGAGAAAGTCTTTGCTAATGTGTCACACTTGGCATGAATATAATGATTGTATAATAACTCAGTTACCTTGTGCAGATGCTTATGGTTCAAAGTAGTACGAGTGATAAAACTACAACTAAGTAACGAGTTTTACCAGACAATAGAATAACATAAATTAGTCAGACAAAAGAAAATATATAAAGCTATAAAGATTAAATGTGAAATACATCTGCATGATAGTATTGGAGCTAAGGTTCAGTGGGATGTGGCTACAGTTATTACCAGGAAGAAGAAAAAACTTGAAAAAGATTTGCTTGCTTACACTAAAAGGTAAGCTTTTTACTTCAAAATTCCTCTGACTTGGAAATTGTAGCCCCAAAAATTCACATGGGATTAATGCCAGTTGAGACAAACGATTGGCTCAATTAGATTCTTTTGCATCTAATGAGCAATCTAATACATTAGCTCTGATGGGTATGTCTCAAAAATGTGACTGGATTGGTCGATAATGAGCTAGGTGCTGGATATTTAATCAATGCAGCAAGTTACTAACACCTTGAATATTTTTTTTCTAAAATGTGTGAAACAGGATTGTACAGTTTGCTTAGGGATGACAAATGTACAAAAACAGGTGGCTCTAAAACAGCTTGTTATTCTGGATTTAGATATATGAAGGCAGATAAGGGTAATGGCCTAGTCATTATGGATATTTTCGATTATAATAGTTGTATGTTAAATTTGATTCAGATGTTAAAAGTTGCAGAAAAGTTTCCAAGGATACAGTTCGACATAATTTTAAGTTGGTTGATACAGTATTATCAGACTTGTTACACCAAGGCTACATTATTTTAGAGCTGTTTGAATTTCTGTTTAGAGAGCAACCACAGTTAGGTATGATATTTGCTATACCAAAAATCCATAAAAACAGAGATAAGCCACCTTTTAGGACTATCACATCTGTCCCAAAAAAGTAAAACTATCACCATTGTATTTTATTTAGATGCTATTATAAATCCCATAGTGTAAGAAAACACTTATAAAAAATATTGGGTACTTTTAGATCAGTTAAAGAATTACAAGTTTACAGGAAGAGAGCAATGGATGTGTACAATCAACATGAATTCTTTATATGGGAGGGTGGCCTAATGGTTAAGGTGTTTGCCTTAAAAACACAAGGTACAGAGTTTGAGTCTCACAAGGGATAATTGGGCTAAGCTTAAAATGGCTTGCAAGGGCAGTTAGCCTAGTACTAACCTATGAATCTATATACTTCTATTGACCAAGAAAGTGATTTAGAGTTTATAAGACTTACTAATTCCTGTGCATTGGATATTAACAACATTTGTCTACTTTTGGAATTAGTTTTGACCAATATTTTTTTTAATTTTGAAAAAGGCATTTATCAAGATGGCTGCACATTGAGTAACAGCTTAATTCTAGCTCTCCCAGTGTGAAAACACAGCGAAGGCCAGTAGACTTGTGTTTATGGGTAAATTTCAGTAACTGGCTAGCAAGTGTATTGCCTGGATACCAGGAAAAAAGAAATACAGAGGACCTGAAAAATAAATCAGCTACAAAAAGTGAGGAAGAAACTCTAACTGGGGAAAGTTCTACAGCTGTTCAGTAAAAAGCAATGCAGCCTCCAGACATAAATTCTACTAACCTACAGGAAGATGTAAGATTACTGTACACAGACCTGGTTAAAAATAAACCAAATACTGATGCAGTTTATCAACAGAAATGACAAATTAGTCATGTGGTGATATGGGCCCAAGTTACTCTAGCATTTGCTAATTTAGTTATGTGTTGGTGGGAAATGGAATTTTTAGTACAGTTATCATTGTTTAAATATGTGACCTTCTACAAAAGGTACATAGATGATTTGTTATTTATTTGGACAGAAAGTCAAAAAATATTTGAGCAATGTTTAGAGCAAATACATAGCTGCATTGATTGGTTGAAATTTCAATTAAATGTATAAGTAAAACTATTAACTTCCTGGATACTTTAGTAACACTTGAGACTGATAAAAGAAAATTTGAAAGTGTTATCCACAGGAAGGACACTTTTACCAATAATTATTTGCATTTTAGTCATTTGTGAAACTTAATATTTTCAGAGGACAAGTCATTAGGCTTAATCATTTAATTAGTGATGATTCTAAGTTTCTTATAGAAGTAGATGTACTTATTAATATGTTTAAATGGAAAGGTTATCCAGAAGCCAAACTAAGGCATATTTCAAATGAAGTAGTGGAGAATAGAACCAATAAATTTCCTCCTAAACTTTTTTCTGAGTTAAACAAAAACTATTGATGCAGATAAAACTTGTGCATTTCCCATTCCTCCAGTATGGATGGTCCTGGTGTTTGTAAGATCATTCGAGACAACTGGAAAGTTATTTTAGGGAACAAAGAAGTAGCTAAAGTTGTTGGATACAAGCTTCAGTTCATATATAAAAAGACTAGAAATTTAAAATACCTATTAGAACATATTAAAACAGTGGATAACATTACAAGTAGTAGCTGTTTAGGCACTTTCCCTTGTCATCAATGTAGATTTTGTAGCCATTTACTAGCTATTATTTTAAACATTTGGATTATACTTGAATAGCCAAGGGAAGATATGACTGTAGATGTGAGGGGGCAGGGGGCTAGTCTATCTAGCTTGCTGCTGCTGTAACTGTGGCAGTTACTGTATAGCTAAAACTTTCAGGAGATTAGCATTTAGAATCAGAGAACATATTTCAGCTATTAAAAGAAAAAAAACTAATGTTTTAGCCAAGCATAGTTTATATTGTAAGGATTTTCAAAAGTTTGTCTTCTTAGTGATAGAAAAGGTAGGTCAGTTATGTTTAGTAGAGCAGTTTACTAATTATTTAGAATATTTAAGTGGCAAGTTTTTTGAAAGTAGCTGGATTAAGTAATACAATTTCTGTAAAAACCTCCTGAAATATAAAATTATTTGAAAAGTTTAAATGTATATATATATATATATATATATATATATATATATATATATATATATATATATATATATATATATATATATAGGGTCTATATTATATATTCAAAATTCCAAAATGTTGAACACCATATGTTTGAACTTGGAATTTTGAATATTGAAAACATCGAACGCTCAGAATAAATTTTTTCCCTGGGAAAAATTTGCTGTTCTGAGAAACATACACCCAACACAAGCAAATAAATAAACCACACACATACATTTAACAAAATCCAACCCCACACTAAACCACACATACATTACTAACTGTCCACTTACCTTAACCCGCACCCTAACCCTAAGGTCCGTAACTATTGCACACATACCCTACAAATTTAATTTAAAATCGTTTTTTCTCTAAAAACTGCATTTTACCTGATTTTGGCCTAGCACTCAAGTGTGGGTTCATTTATTGCACTGTTATGATTATTTTGCTGCTTGTGTATCTCTGCTACCTTTAAACTACAACAAAAAGAAAAAAAAAATCTTGCTTTTTTCCCACTTTCTGAAAGTTAAGAAAGTTCAGTTACAGATTTGCTGTTCTGAACTGTTTGGAAGTTTCTAGAAGGCCAGTGCTTGCTTGGGCTAAAGGGAAGTCTCTGTGTTCACCAGTGGGAGTGGTTAACACTGAACAGCCTGCCTGTCGCTGGAGGATTGGTTACTACCTAGAAGCTGTAGTTTTATTGGCCATTTTGGGTCAATTCTAAACTCCTTGATCTCTCTCTCTTAAAACCCGTCTGCCTCATGGTTTTGGCATCTTTTCAGGCTTGCTAGTTGTTGCTGAAGCACCTACCAAGGGGAGAAAACGCTGAAAGAAGAAAAGGAGCCACTTTTGTGATTTTAAGTATTTTCATCTGATTTTTTTGTTAAGTTTTACTGCTTTGCTGCCTATTTTTTGGCATTTTCTGGCATGCTAAAGTTTATATCTGTAACAGTAACAGTACTTAGAACACATCTAGAGCCTGTTTACTGCATTTCCTGTGTTGCACTTAATTAAAAATCGTTTTTTTCTCTAAAAACTGCATTTTACCTGATTTTGGCCTAGCACTCAAGTGTGGGGTCATTTATTGCACTGTTGTGATTATTTTGCTGCTTGTGTATCTCTGCTACCTTTAAACTACAACAAAAAGAAAAAAAAATCTTGCTTTTTTCCCACTTTCTGAAAGTTAAGAAAGTTCAGTTACAGATTTGCTGTTCTGAACTGTTTGGAAGTTTCTAGAAGGCCAGTGCTTGCTTGAGCTAAAGGGAAGTCTCTGTGTTTACCAGTGGGAGTGGTTAACACTGAACAGCCTGCCTGTCCCTGGAGGAGTGGTTACTACCTAGAAGCTGTAGTTTTATTGGCCATTTTAGGTCATTTCTAAACTCCTTGATCTCTCTCTTAAAACCCTACAACTGTCTTTTTGCGTGGTTTTGTGCACTGAGCAGTGTCGGGCAGCGCCGCCTAAACAGGTTTAAACTATTCCAGGCTCCACAAAGTCTGCTCTTCACTTTTTCCCTTAGAACTGTTCAAACTCTCAAAGTAATCACTCTATTCTCTTTCTAAAGCCCTGCACTTGTTCAGCTCTTATAAGGAAACACTAACTAACTAAAGCACTACACCCTATTTGACTTCTCATAAGTATTAGACTCCCGATTGGTCCTTCCTGATCAAGTGAAACATCAGTTCCCTTCCTTAATCTGATCAGTAAAAAAACAGTTCCCTATACTAGTCTGTTATGTCCAAGGGTCAGTTTCAAGTTTACTCTCCAGTCCAGCTCGTGAATCTGGGAATTTTGAGGCAATGTTACAATTGCCTTATGTACACAGACAACCCTCTCCTCCTTCCAACAAACTCTAATACATGTGAGAGATGCAGTTACACAGCCAAACTGGAGGCAGAGCTCTCTCAACCCAAGACTGGCACAGTCAGTCAGGAGGAAAAGGTAACCACCCACACCACAAATCCAGTCTCACACAGACCTATTGCATCTGCATACCCAACACATAAACACACAAAAACATACTCGGAGGCTGTAAATAAAAATCTGCCTAAACAACAAAGACCTCCTAAGCAGATATCCAAGCAACAGCCACCCCCTCAACAATACCCATGAATCACATATCTCACAAAATCAGTGTGCCTCACAGTCACAGCCCTTAAGGCCAAACAACACACCAAATACACTTGTTATAGGGGACTATTGTCCGGCACACTGACGTCCCGCTCACCAGACTGAAGAAGGAGAAGGTCACTGTAAGCTGCCTGTCGGGTGCCAGGATCTGCCACATAACGCAAGCACTCAGGTCACTCCAAAGCAAGTACAAGTATGACTCCGTCATTGTCCATGCTGGTGTGAATGACCTGAGACATACCTCCCTGGACTACATGAAAAGAGATATAGAGGAGCTCTCTGACCATATAGCCCAGGCTGGTATGACCCTGACTTGAGTAGCATCTTGCCCTCACCAAGAATGATGCCACAGTATAAAGACAAAATGATCAGTTTCAACAATTGGCTAAAGTATTGGTGTCATTCAAAGGGGATCCAGTGTCTGTCAGCCTGGGGTGACATGCTCGACAAGCCATGATGCTTCGCTAGGGACGGCTTGCACCTGTCACCCTTAGGCTTTTGTATACTGGCCAAGGCTCTTGCCACCCCCATAGTGCCTTTTTTAGGCAAGGCTCAAAGGACAAACCCACCTCCATAGACAAACCAAGGATAAAAAAACTAAAGGTAGTGCTACTCAATGTCAGAAGTCTAAACCTCAAGATGCATGCACTCGAGGCTCTCCTCAGTATGGAGAAAATCGATGTCTGTGCAGTAACAGAAACCTGGTTCAAGGCTCCTGAGAGCACCCCAGCACTACCAGGTTATAACTCATACCATGCGTTACGGCCCCAAAACTCGGACCAAAGCACAAAAGGAGGGGGGTATCTATATTCATCAAAGATACCTACACCTCCAGGTTAGTTGCACTGCACGAAGCATCGGAAACCATCCATGTGCAACTAACAGTGTGCAAAACTGCCTTTCAGTTTGTAGCCTGCTACAGAACACCCTCCCTATTACAGGAACTCCACTTGGCATTCCTGAGAACACTGGAGAATATGAAGGTCTCTCCAAACACTATGTTATTGGGTGACTTCAACTAACCAAGCATTGACTGAGAAAACTACTCAAGCCCAAACACCCTCGCCCAACGGTTCCTTGAATTTATTAACTCTAACGCAATGGAACAACTGGTCACCACTCCCACAAGAGGGAACAACATATTGGACCTGGTCATCACCAACATGGGGACTCTATGTTCCACACCAGAGGTAAACCCCTCATTGGTAAGATCAGACCATAAACAAATTTCCCTGGACATCCATATCCCGTCCCCACCCCCAGCCAAGGAAATCACTGTAAAGAATTTCTCAAAAGCCAACTTTGCACATCTCAAGACTGAGATGGAATCCTTCAAAGCCCCTGGGCCAGAGGATATTACAGCCCAATCCGCAGAATCCTTTACAAATGCATTCTATGAGCACCTGCAGGAATGCATGGATCGTGCTATCCCAAATAAAACCAAGACTCACTCCTCCAAAAACAGGAGACCAGTCTGGTGGACCCCGGCCATAAATAAGCTATACAACAGAAGGAGGAAGCTACTACATGACAGAGCAAAATTCCAAAAAGGGAAGGCATCTCTGATCAGTATTAGCAAGAAACTTCGATCCCTCATAAAATCATCAAAGGGCGGCTTTGAAAGAAAAATTGCCCTAGACACTAAAGATAATCACAAGGCCTTCTTTAGTTATGTCAGGAACATGGGCGGAAACTCCCAGATATGCTCTGAATTGTTGCATAACGGTACAAAATATACCGAACCTACAGACATAGCCAACATCCTGGCAGACAGATTCAGCACAAACTTCTCCCCCCCTTCCCCCCCAAAGGAGCAAATGCCTATCCCAACTGAATGTAACCTCCCTGATATCACAGATGAGCAGGTGAAAGCTGCCCTCTCTAAAGCAAAAAACACAGCATCTATGGGACCAGACGGTGTCCCAGGCTGTGTCTTACATGAGCTCCAAGAAGAACTGAACCCTCACATTAAGTCACTGTTCAAACTTAGCCTTACTGCAGCATATGTACCCAAAGAATGGCATACAGCTATAGTGGTCCCACTCCACAAAGGTGGTGCCACAACGGAACCCGGAAACTATCTCCCCATAAGCCTGACTAGTCTGGTCTGTAAAGCTATGGAGCGTATTATCATGGAACTCATAAACAAAGACATTGGGAGCCTCCAGACACTGGACCCTACCCAATTCGGCTTTGTTAAGGGCAGATCTTGCCTCTTAAACCTAATTGATTTCTTTGAAACAGTTACCAAAGCCATAGATGAGGGCAAGGTAGTCCACACAGCCTACCTGGACCTCGCAAAAGCCTTCAACACAATACCCCACTCGGGCATCATAAATAAGCTTGCCAGCTTAAATATCAACTCCTATATCACAAGATGTGTTGCAAACTGGCTCAGAGATAGAACCCACATGGTCAGAATCGCAGGTGCCATGTCCGAATCCAAACCAGTTACAAGTGGCGTCCCACAGGGCTCAGTTCTGGGACCTCTCTTGTTCAGTATATACTTCTCTGAGGTTCAGGCTAACATGGGGGGATTATGGCTGACAAAGTTCGCAGATGACTGCAAACTGGGTGCCATAATCGAATCTCCAGCTGACACAAGCATCCTCCAAAAGGGTCTCACAGAGACGGATGCTTGGTGCCAGAGCCACGGCCTCAAGCTAAATGCTAAAAAGTGCATAGTCATCCCCTTTGGGAAAAACAAGGTGCCCACAAATTACCACATAGGTGGTAATCCATTAAGTATGGAAGAAGTAATTAGAGATTTGGGGACCAACATAGATAGTAATCTCTCCTTTGATAATCACGTTGCCAAAGTGGTTAGAAAGACCTTCTATATAGCCCACCTTATCACGGTTCACATCTAGATCAAGAGAGGTCATTGTGCCCCTCTACTCGTCACTCATCAGGCCCATAATTGAATACAATGCCCCTTTTGGGATGTACCTTACCCGACACCTGCAGCAACTGGAGAGACTCCAAAAGTACCTCACCAAGAGGATCATGGGCTACAAACAGATGTCCTATGCAGCTTGACTAAAGAAACTCCAGCTCTACTCAGTTGCTTACCGCCTACTCAGAGGTGATCTATGCCTGACGTACAAAGCCATGTCAAACCCAGAATTAATGGACATGCTCCACCTCAAAAAATCCAAGTCCCTTAGAGCTACACGCTCCAGGGACCTAAACCTCAGCACAAAGAAAAATAGGACATGCTGGAGGGACAGATTCATTTCCCAGAGGCTCCCCTCACTCTGGAATAGAATCCCAATTCATGTTAGACATAGCCCCTTGCTGACCCTCTTCAAGCCAAATCTGGACGCGTGGATGGGAAATCGCAAATTCACCCCGGGATCTTTTCTGTGTCCCTGCTAGACAGAGGCACAGTAAACTAATCTTAAAAGGGTACCTTCTAGACCTACTTTACAGAGGCACAGTAGGCTAATCTAATAGGGAGGCGGAAGCCAAATACACTCTGGTTAGACTTATAAATGCCCTAGGGCAGATAGCCTAGTATCTACCTATGAACCTATGAACCTAAATCTATACACAAACTAATTACTACACACACATACAGTTAAAACAAAACCCTATACTACACCACACATACATTACTAACTATCCACTTACCTTAACCCACACCCTGACCCTAAGGTCTGTAACTCTCGCACCAGAGTGGAGGAAATAGCGAAGCCACAGAATGGCCCACCGAAATCTTGCCCTAGGTAAGATTTCAATGTTCCGGGGCATCGCTATTTTCACCATTCGATATTTTGGGTTCGATATTTTCACATTCGGCATTGTACCTCTTCGCAATTTTGATAAAGACTATATATATATATATATATATATATATATATATATATATATATATATATATATATATATATATAATTCAGTGGTTTAATAAGTCATTGTTTTAAAACCTTGATTGTTTTAGCAATTTTGATAGACTATTTAAATAACCTATTAATTGAAACACCTTATTTGATGGTCTATTATGATGTAATTTCCTTTATTGTGATTTAAAAATGATATGCTTTTAAAACATGTTATTTTCTGAAGAAGCTCTATTAAATAAAGAAGTGCTTAAAACTGCATTTTGAATTTACTGTGTATTTGTTGTGTATCTGGCTGCTGCACTTGTGAGTACCCTGAGGGCTTCGGTTCAGTAAACAAACAAACAAACAAACAAATAAACAAATGAAATTAAACTAAATTGAACAGAAAGCTAAAAAGCCATATATTCTCTTTCATAGTCAACATAATATGAATCGTTTGTTCAGGTTCCGTTATATATTAGCCGATTTATGTTATGCCCTCGATATTTGTAGTCATTGTGAATGTTTTTCTGCTAAGTCTTTAGTATACAAAAATTAATATTTGTCACTATTTATTCAAAGGTTCTTACTCCACTAAACATAATTTTTATAACTATCTTTGCAGAAAAGTATGTAATTATCTTACTGTAAAAATTTTATTTATTTGAACTTATACCATATATTTGCTCAAATTGTATTTTTTCTACTTTTTTAAAAAATATATTTTTGAAAAAGAAGATGTTTTATTGTATTTACTTGATAATTCATTAATAAATTTTAGGCTGACTGGCATATCTAAGTTACAAAATTCAAGGTATTGCAGGATAGCATATTGGGTAGGTCCAGGCTGAGACTTTTCCAGAGTATTTTTTTTAGTGAATACTGACTATAGTCAACTTTTACTTATAATGTTATTCTCCTCAGTTTTTGCAATGTGTGACAATGCTTGGTAGAGGAGGGTAGGCCTTAAAAAACACTGCTATGCTGTTATATGTGGTTATAAGTTTGTTGTTAGTCTCCTTACTATGAGTAATTTTATTCATGGCAACAGAAGAATACAACAGTTTTAGTTCTAATAAAGTTTCTGTAACAACTTGTCTAGTAGAGGCTAAGAGACAAGATTTGATTCAATAATAAGCTTTATTAATCTAGTTCATGCAGCAGGGTAGCCACATTCTCAGATCTATGAAGAAGTCTGGTGTTATGTACATATTTTAACAAGCAGATAACTGCTGAAATATTAAATACATAAATTAGAAAATTCTGTTAAATATTAATGGTCCAAGGACAGAGATTTGAGTGACCTTGTAACTTGTATACCATGAGATTTGCCTAAACATGGCTTTTGATCCAGCAGTGTGTGATAGGATGGCCACCTCAGCAAAAGAACATTGGTCAATCAAGATGTAATGAGTGATCAACAAGGTCAAAAGCTTTCAAAAGGTCCAGAAACGTATCTCCTATCTATAGGCCATTGTCTTGGCGTCTTGCTGCATAACTGATGAGTTTGATTAATGCTGCCTGGATAGTACAATTACACTCAATCCGAGACTGGTTTTTGGGCATCAGCTTATTTTTGGATATATATGGCTGGAGATCTGATAATGAATTGTACATTCCAGTACCTCTGCTAGTAAGCGGTGGTGGTGCTGCGGTAGCATTGTCTCCTCATAGCAAGACATTGTCCCGTTCAATTCTCAGCTAGAGCGTCTTCTGTGTGGAGACATACATGAATGGGGTGTGCCTTCATTGAAGGTTGTGTGTCAGGGCTGGTAACCTGGTACGTAAAAATCCACTACCAATCATTAGTGGACCGGAGTTCCGCTGTGGCGACCCCTAACCGGGAAAAGCCGAAAGACACAAACAAACAAACATTCCAGTACCTCTGCTAATTGACTCAGAATGCATAATGGTCTATAAGTTTTTACTTCTGGTAACTTTTCACCGTTTAAAATAGGGATGTATGGTTTCAACATGTCTCCAAAAATAAGGTACCGTGGAATTTTATAAAATTCTGTTTATCAAAATAGTTAGTAGTTTATAACAAATTAAGCAAGCTTTCTTAAGCAAGACTGAGGGTTTTTCACTAGAAGTAGTCATTTTTTTAGATAGCAGTCTGATGACAGTTGAGACTGAAGCAAGTGAGTAACAAAACTGAGGGAGAACAGTACCAGTGGTGAATGCAATTGGCCTATATATTACAGATCCTTCCTAAGTTACCTTGTAATAGAGACAGAAGCAAATTTGTTGGCAATGTCCTGTTTTGAGTTAAAGCCAAGTGGGTTTTCTAAATAAGTTTTGTTTTTCTCTAACAGTTTACTTCTGCAATGCAAGAAAACATTTTTTTCATATTCTTTACCTGTAGAGCAGAATAGTAATCCTTCTGACTAGTATGCAAGGCCTTGACATCTCTTCAACAGTATCAGTGTGTTTAGGTATTAAATTATCTTCTTCCATCTTATAATCTCCTCCATGTAAATAAACTATTGCTCAGAGAGCTATGCTTAGCACTGATCTTTCTGATTCACATATCTTTGCTGCAAATAAAGGTTAGGTTACAAATGGAGAAAGTCTTTGCTAGAGTGTCACACTCGGTTTCTGACTCTAATCTAAGACACATTATATGTATGTATGTATATATATGAAATATATGTGCATGAATATAATGATTGTATAATAACTCAATTACCTTGCAAATATGCCTATGGTTCATAGTAGTATAAGTAATAAAATCACAACTGAATAATGAGTTTTCTCAGACAATAGAATAGCATAAATGAGTCAGACAAAAGAAAATATATAAAACCATAAAGATTAAATGTAAAATACATATTATTTGTGTTCAAATTAAAAAAAAAATAATTTTAGGTGCAGAATAAAAAAGTTTTTTTTCTGTAGGTCATTGTGTACTCAAAATATATTCATGTACTATCTTTTTGTCTCCCAAGTAATTTACCATCAGTCTGTCCTTCTACAAAATAAGTATTGCGCTACACATAAAATGCAAATTATTTTGTAAAACAGCATTCATGAATTTTAACTGCTAGCTTATCATTATTTTAAATATCTTTATTAATGATTGTAAGATTAAAATGAACAAGATGAAGGTATTCCTGTCTTATCCTTTTTAGCTGATTAAAGTTTTTGGATATTTTGCATCTGTAACGGTAATAATTAGTTTTTATATACACAAGCAATTAGATTCATTAAAATATATTAAAAAGTTGTAAGAAATTCAGGCTAGCTGTAATCCACTAGTTCCCTATAATTCCAAAAGCCTGATAAATGTCTAGCAATATCAATATCAGTCCATGAGGAAACAGATCTTGATGCCATCTGCAGATGCATCCAAAGTTGTATCCTTTACCTCTGACTGTTAACTAACCGTAAAAATCTTATGAATATGTACGAAGGTGTTTCCTACTACATTACGGAAGTAATGATGACATTTTTGGTAATAATGTTAAAGTCAGTGCTTAAAAGTACTTTGAGGTTGTAGTTTCTGCTATTAACAATTCCATGTTGTTAAATATTTCAGTTTATGGAAATATGGATTAATTTTATCTTAAAGCTTTAGTAAAGTTTCACTTGTAAGACGTAACATTGGAGACCTTGCTTGAAAAAATTCAACAGCTGGAAATTTTCCTGAACACAAATCAACATTTGACATTTTTTTATTCAGAGTTTATATGGGCAAGTATGAGAGTGTACCATCATGCCATGACATCATAAGAACACTTGTCCCTAGCACTCAAGGATGGGAGTGTGCCATCACATAATGACATCATTAGAACACTTGTCTCCAACACCCAGTAGTTCAGTTTACCACATATGCAGTTGTAATATTGATCCTTGCTACTATTGGGAAAAAAATCCTATTGATCCTTGCTACTATTGGGAAAAAAATCCTGCTTGCGTGTTTATGCCATTTTTTTTTCTTTTGTTCGATGAAATCAATACAAACAAGAGAAAGAGAATATGAATGAGTAAAAATCTGAATATATATAAAGAAAATACATAAAATAAATACTGTTAAAAGCAGAAAAAAATAAAATGAACATCCTACAAAACTGAAAAAATGAATTCAAGTATTTATTAACAACTACAAAACATATAAAATATAATAAATATGTGAAATCAATCATACATGGCAATATTGCAAAATAAGTCAAAATTTAACAGATGCAACAAAATGACAGAAAAACAATTTTAAGAGTATGAACATGAACGTGTGAGTTATTAAAGAAACTGAAAAAAGTTATAGTGCATAGACAACTTATTAAACAATATCATTTCAATTAAACTGCTGAAAAATAAATTAATAACAACTGGTAACATTACTGTGGGCAGAACAGATGTTAAAATGCCAAAAGAACATAAACTGAATAATTAATCAGTTAATGTTCACCCAGTTGAAGAAACCAGAAATCTACAGTGCAATAGTGCAAGGAACTGTCTGCTCCTGCAAGTGACATTACCCCCATAGCTTCATTCTCCACCTGCTCCAGTAAACAATACCACATAAATAACCTCATTTCCCACCTGTTCCTGCTAGTGACATTATACTCACAGCCTCAATTACATTTCTGCAAATGATATTACACTCATAGCCTCATTCCTGACTTTGAAGTTTGACCCACTGTCCATCTCGAGTCTCCACCAGGAATTGAAGGCAGATAAGTGCCACCAATTCACCAGAACTGGGTGAAAACTTAGAGAAGAGCAGATGCCTTCACTCCAAAGTACAATGTATCAGTTGGCAATACACCAGGAAAATGTACATCATGGTGTGACGATGTGAGGCATTGCCAGCTATGCCAGGAGAAGTGGGGCAGTGGGTGTGTAACTAATGCCAGCATAGCTAGCTGGAATTTTGTAAAGTTTTATATGTAATTTTTATATCAGCCTGATTTGTGAAGATGCTTGTGCTGAAAATTTGTTTGTAAAGTTGCTTGTATTAAAAATGTATCAATAGTGTATCCTGCTGGACAGAAAATAAAAATACATTTATATCAGACTGTACTGTTGTAAACAGGATACTGGAAGAAAAGAAGTTAATTTCAGTCCAGCTAACTTTTGAAAAATAGTAATAAATTAAATTACTTAATTTAGGCCATAAATATTGCATCTGACAGTTCTGATTGTAGTCAGAGATGTAATGTGTTTGAAAACAAGGACTAGGAATCCTTGTTGTTTTGTCAGTAGCAATGAACTTATCACTACTCTGGAAGAGTGGAAGTTTTAAATTATTTTATGACATCCAGAAGCTGCAGCAGATCTTAGCAAAGCTCTGAGTGTGTGCATTATTGACACATATGTGCTAATAAATCCTGGTAGCTTCTTGCCAAGGGGGTAGTACAAGAACCAGAAGTCATATGACCAGATGCATGTGATCACTCTGTAAGCTGGCTCTGTAATGATATTTTAATACTAGATCAGACTGAAGTCTCAGAGCACTCTGTTTTTGAAACCTGACATAGAAGGATCCCTCACCTACTTCATCTTGCCTTGCTCTAGTAAGTGACCAGGGAATAGTAATTCTTTAGAGCAGTCAAGAAATTATAGTGAGATTAGTTAACTCATTCACTCCAACGGAGCTCAGGAAGTTTGTACTGTAACTTCCAATGGGCGGAGCCTAAGCTTTTTGACAGAATCAAATTATGTCCTCACATTTCAAACAAATGTTCATATTTCTGGAACCGTAGGACTTATGAAAGAAGTATAAATGGCAAACTCTTCAGCACAAACTATTTGTATAGTGGTAATATTTTTTTAGGTTCTAGGTCTTAAACCAAATTTTATAAGTAATACTAAATGCAGTAACTATTACACTTGTAATATTTTGCAAACAATTTGCAATATCTCAGCAACCACTCAAGTTACACACATGCTGTCAGCAGCATTTTATTCATTCGGCTGAGAGCTTTCACATGAGGCTAAGGAGTTCTGTCTCTGTCACTGGGTTATTGAAATATTTAGACAAATGTGAAAATTATATCTATATAAATTAATATCATAAAAACAACAGTTAATATCTATTTATCTGAACCAGACAGAGGTAAAATATTAATGCAGTTGACTTTGCCATTGGATAAGCTTTAAGATGAAATATTTTAAAACATTGCACATAGCATGGTTTTGGAATTATTGATACAAATATGAACAAGCAATATTTGACGCTTAGAGACATCAGTAGGAGTCAACTGCAGATGCACCTGGAGGCATCACTCAGATGGAATGAGTTAATCTTTGTGAGTCTATTCATCTGTGTTATTTTAATATTTCATGTGACTAAAACTCTGGTGTTTGTCATAAATAGATGTTTAGCATTTTCATGTTCTTTTATTATTTATTCTTAACTATATTTAAACTTTTCATTGTGGCTTGTTTTTCGGACAATATTTTAAACTTTGAGAGTACTTATATCTATTTGGTGACTCTGTGGCTGAAAGCCTTTCTGCATTGGTCATAACACTACCATTTGTAATATTAATTTCACTCAGTATAATTGGGTACCCTTGTAAGAGCCTTAGAGTAGCTGGCTTTGGAGTGTCTGGTGGCCGTAACTACCTTGTAGTCTGGGCAGAAGGGGGCATATCTAGCAAATGTGTGCCAGCCTTTTCCAGGTGTGTGTGTGTGTGTGTGTGTGTGTGTGTGTGTGTGTGTGTGTGTGTGTGTGTGTGTGTGTTTGTACCTCAACGAGTGCATGTGTGTGTGTCACTTGCTTGGAGCAGGGAAATAAGGCACTGGTTTTACAGAGAGGATGCTAGAGGACTTGGCTTAGACACTCGGCTGAGGCCTCAACTCTATAGCTGTGCCAGTGGGGAGCCTTACTGGGGACCTGGAAGGAGACAGAGATAGAAAGCCATACCCTGGTCTGAATGTGTTCCCTGTGTGCTCTTAAGGGAAATTGTGCTTGATGCAGAGAGCTGCATCTGGAAATACTGTGTGTATCTATTTTTGTTGCAAGTGAATATCCATCTCCAGTGTCAGTCATGAGGATTCAGGCTCCTTGATTACTGGCCCAGAGAGAGGACATCACACATGTGAAACAGCATTACTTGAGACTATTTAAAGTAGACAGAGATGGTAATCTTATTTTTCTGGAGTAATTCTTGTATGTAAGGGTGTTCCACAAAGTGTTCTAAAAAGACCTAATGAGGTAGAATCCACATTGCAGACAGTGAGTAGAAAAAATGTTCAAAGGGCTAACTCTAATATAATGTAGAGTTCCAGTCATGAATTAAGTCTCTGCAGTACTTGGCTTGGTCTTTCTGAGTTGTGCAGGTGATATGAAGTCCCATTACCAGAAGAAGTAGAGGTACCATTAGTGATGCAGAATACTAAGGTATAGTGTGGACAGTGAGTATGAGATGAGGTCAGATATGAAGCAAGATTTGTCATCAGTCATAAGCTTTCAAAGTCCACAAAGAATGAAGAATGTGGAAGACATGAGGTGTAAGTGATATCTATTTTGTAAAGCAAGCCACAAAGTGTTGAAAAAAGTAGCAATCTGCAGAGGTGGGGCAAAGGCTGTAACACAAAATGAAATTGACAGATCTCAAAGTTTGATGAACCAGTGGCATGTTATGAGGGTTCAAATCCGAAATAAGGCAATTCCTCACAATAGTAGTTACTTGAGATTTTGCCATGCTTATCAGAAATGGAATTGGCATGCTAAGAATATGTACTCATACAGGTTTCTGAATAATTACTGAACTGATTCCCATTATAAGGAACAGAATATACAATGTATGACTAGGGCATGGAGAAGACAAAAACTAAATAATTATTTAAAAGGATGCAAAACCACTTCCTAAAATGGGATGGGTGGGGGAGTGTAATAAGCAGGTAGTAAGATAGTCAGAAAAATAAGAAACCATATACACAGTAACAAAATCAGCAACAAAATGCTGTAGGGAGACTAAAATAAGGTGAAAGAAATGATAGTGCAAATAGTAAATGAGGCAGAAAGAAATGAGGAAAGGGCAAACAAAACATTACCACTTATTCTGTATATTATTTAAAATTGCTGTTACTTTGCTCATTGAGCTTGATTTGTGGCTGAAAAGGGTCAATAGACAAGGCCATCTATTCTTTTATCAAATAGCAAATATGTAAAGCTATAAGACAACTAAAAAGAGAAAGTGGGAATGCAGACTAGAGAGTTTAATAGTGAAATGTTAAGCACCGCAAGCAGGCCAGAAAGGGAGTCTAGCAACATGAGGCTGAAAACCAGGATGTCTAGACAGAAAGACAAAACAATTCAAGCTCCTTCAAATTACAAGTATTTTACATTGTCTAGCAAGTAATGAATGGGTCATCATATGTACAAGTCTTTCTCTTGTATGCTGCCTCGCTAAACTTTTAGCCTTTTGATGTGTCTTTGTTCTTGTTGCTATCTAACCTTCCTTCTTTTGAGTTTCCTACTAAAATGTAACATTTTTATATTTCTGTGGTATTTGTTTTTCAGGAATGAACTTATTTTAGCTTATTGACCCCTTTTGTGAGCCAGACCATCTTTGTTTCTTTTCTCCATTTCCTAAATAATTGTAGTACTTTCACCTTGCTGTTGTTATTCTATCTAATAAACAGTAGGATTTTGATAACTGTGATGTTCTTCAATCTTGACAGTCTTGATAAAATATATTGTCTCAAAATGTGTAGAGCTTTAGTTTTATTTTCTTTCTTTCTTATTTTTGGAAACTCAGATCTGTAGTACTTATGCCAAAAGATTTTACAACAACTAATGTAGTTAAGGAAGATGTTGCAATTATTTTACTAGGTAGCTGTGCAGCATGGTGTCAATAACACTTTCCATTCAATGGCTAGAACATAAGTTACTGTTTTGTCTCAGCTGTTCTGTTTTTGCCATGTCTGGGTGAGAAGCTATGGCTAGAATATAGAGCAGAAAATGACAGGTGATCAAAAACAGCTTCATTACGAACTTTATCCATCATAAAAAATCATCAGCTTGGGGTCTGAAAGCCTTTTTTTGTTATGGTTGGGGGGAATAAATTCTCATCTTCTCTATAAAACTTGAACTTAACAGAATTTACTTTGTTTACTCACTTCAGGGTTATAGAAAACTCTATTTACAGTGACTCTTGTGCGTATTTTGACCAAGTGATGTATGAGTACATAACTTCCCTAAAGATTACTTTCTTGTAGAGCACATTCCTACTGCAGAAATGTGGTAGTGGGCTTCATGAGCATTTACTACAATATAAGCTTTTTTAACATTTGTATACTTGATATCATGACTTGGCAGTGGGTTTTCTTTCTTTACCTATACTTTTTAGAATATTACCATGTATAAGCTTTTAGATGAAGAAACTCCATTCTCTGTTTACCTACAGTGATTCACAGAACAACCATTTTTCCCTTCGAGATGGTTATTCTCTCTTTTTTCTCTCAAATATTTTTTTATTTTCAATTAAAATAACATTTACATAATATTTTTAAATATAATTTTAAACAACTATATACAATATTTACAATAGCCTGACTTTCAGTTATAGACACTTTATGTTATTAAATATAGAATTAACAGATCAGTTATCAGAGATACAATATTGATTATTGCAGAATGTCCAAGAAAGATATAACTTTCTTCCAAGGATTATTTACCAATGGCCTGGGGTAGATTCGTAGTTTTTTGATTTTTATTTCCATCAATGCAGTTGCCTTCAGTAAAGTGTAGAATTCTTCTGGGGTGTATTCGAATTCCACCTTCTGGTTACGCATTTCCTAGATATAGCAAGTATTGTCCATAACAAATACATATTTGTCTTATTCAGGTAGGGACCTTCATTTACATTTAGAATTATCAATACTTTAGTTAAGGTAAAGGATTCATTAACTAAAGCTTGTAGAAAATGATTGATTCCATTCCAATATGATTTAATTTTATTACATTCATAAAAAATATGAATCCAGTCTGCTTTATTTGATTTTTCACACCTCCAGCAAAAAACATTTGTAGTAGTACTGATCTTTTTAATTCTATCTGGTGTTAAAAATGCTCTATGTAAATCTTTCCAGATAAATATTTTCCAGTACTGTGTGTTAGAGGTGTAATTAACAGATAGTAAGATGTTAGTTTTAATTTCTTCTGTTAACTGCAATGACTAACCTTTTGTTAAGAACTGCCAGTATGATGGTTTGGGAATTGTTTTATATGTTATTAACTCTTTATATAGATTTTAAATAGAATTTTTCTTTTCACAACTATTATATATAAATTCATACAGAAAACTTATTAGATATGTAATATCTTTAAATGAGGAATTATTAATCAATCTGCATAAATCTTGAGTGTACATTAGAATGCTTTGTAAGGTTAACCAATCCTGTGTTGGAATATTGTAAGCAGTTTTTATCATATGTATATCTAAAACATTTAATTTATTTACACATTGAAACCAGCATAAGAATCCATTTTGTTCCCAGGAGGTTATTGTTTCCCTATATATTTTGTGAGGAAAGTTTTTAGTGATGGTAAATGGGGTTAAAAGATCAAACCAAAGTTTTAGATCTATGTTTGCATTGATAAGTTTCCTAAAAGAATTGATGCAATAATTAATCAGTGTTGTTTTAGAAGGTTTTGTTATATTATATTATGCATAGTATGTACCAGGGTTTGTTTGATTTGTCTACTATTAAATTTTTTTTAACAGATTAAATGTGTTTGTTAATATAGCTGTTGTTAATTTTTTCCAGTTGGCAAAATAGTTTGGGTTTATCCAGTCTATTGTAGTTTTAAGCACAGATGCATTTATATATGATTCTATTTCTGGGAATTTCAATCCTCCTTGTTTCCAGGGTCTAATGTGATGAGTTAGAGCAACTCTATTCTTTTTGGGATACCATAAAAATGTTATTAAACATGAGTTTATTTTTTTAAGAATGCATCTTTCTGGAATTAACTGTATTGTTAATGCTACATACAGTATTTTTGGCAATAAGACCATTTTTATTAATTGCAATCTGTCTTCAAAAGTTTGTGTAATTTTGTTCCACTTTTCTATATATATTTTTATTGTTTCAATAATATTTTTATAACCCTAAGCCATTGTATTCATAACGGCTTGTTTAAATACGCCACACATGTGGCGCGTATTCGGAACTCATAGGAATCCCTTCATACCTGTTCATACCAAGGTATGTAAACTCAGCTTACATGTACTGTGAATACTCTTTCGCGATGTAATATCTTAATGGACCGCAGTACAGAAACCACCATAGTGATTTTTACACTAATGTGTGCATAGCCCATATCCTTCCTTTACCTGTGGTCTGGCTCAATGTCCTAATTTTTAATAATAGCGACTGTCCACTAGCCTTTACATTAAGGTTTGAATAGGGCTTGCCCTCTATCTTTAGTCCTACTAATTTCTAGTGTATTATTATCAGATTCTTAGCCTACAACCATGTATAATACATAGAAATAATTACCTATACTACCTTGGATGTTTGCATACTGCTTTAATTTACATTCGATGCTTGAACTGCTTTAAAGACTACTTTTCTCTCAATTTGAATTTCTTTTGTATCTAGCTTGTATGTTTATCCCAGTATATAGTTATAGTCTTGTTTTACTTGTCTGTAATGCATTATATAGTTATAGTCTTGTTTCTACTTGTCTCTAATGAATTCCATACTTTATTATAATCATGCCTAAAATGCCTAAAGGAACTGCATTTAATTTCATTAGTTAATATGTCTGAACGTGCATGTTTTTATCAACTATTGCTAGCTTTAATGCCTTGATACCTGTGCTAATTTTGCTCTCTCCTCTTCATTTATCTCCTTTTCTCCCCAAAGTACCCAGCTCTGCATTGTCCTTGAACTTGCCCTAGCCAAAACCTATCAGGAGTTACAAGAACCCTTACAATCTCCAGTGGCCTCACCTATTTGACTCTCTCATTGCACCCACCTTCAAGGAAGGAAGAAAGTATGTTATGGACTTAGTCATATGTATATAATAGACCCCTGTCTACTATATTTATCAGGGCCCTATAGTTAGCTACTAGCTTGAGTATACAGCAGCCTTAACCTTAACCTTACCCTTCCAGCTGCCCTTCAGCCAACACTCCTTGATAATTACACTAACTTACTCTTACTCTGCATCTCACCTCCATATTTCTTCTCTTAACAGCTTTCCCACTCACTCTTCTACAATTACTAGATCTGCCCACTAGGTGGCACCCTTATACTATTCTTTTCACTACCCCTGTACTCTGTCCTACCTCTGTATATGCAATATATTTCTTCCGATTTTCTATCCTCATCCTCATTCCATCCTCTTACACTGCCTCTCTCTGCCTTCTTACCCCTGCAATCTGTTCTATACTGTACTGTTCTTGACCTGCTCATCTTCCTATTTCTCCTTTGTGCTGAAACACTATTTTTCCCTACTCTACTTTTCATTCCTTTGGCTTCTGTATCATACTAAACTTCTCATACTCACGCCTTACCTCACTTACCTACGGTTACCTGTATTTCTGATTGTTTCTTCTCCTGTTTCTCCTCCAGTTGTTGCTACCCGCTCCATTCGCCCTGTGGGCTCACTCCGCTCCCCTCCCTACCCCCAATTCCCACCCACCCCCAGGGGTCCTACTCTTACACATCTCTACACACACACCCTACCTCAACCATCCTATCAGCTTCAATCCTTTTTCCCTCTCTTTTTTAAACCCCACCCCT
The DNA here is from genome assembly GCF_019279795.1 of Protopterus annectens. Classification (NCBI taxonomy): domain Eukaryota; kingdom Metazoa; phylum Chordata; order Ceratodontiformes; family Protopteridae; genus Protopterus; species Protopterus annectens. The sequence goes on along the minus strand of NC_056733.1, from coordinate 1,898,194,419 downwards.
CACCACTCCCCCTTTTATCGCAATATCTCTCCCTGACCTTTTACCATCCCTTATTAGTTCAACCTGCTATTTCTGTCTACACCTTGTCCTAAAGATTCCTAATCCCATCTTACACACTCCCTACTCTACTTCATTCATATTTCACTTCCTGAAACCTGCTACTTACCTGTTTAGTCTTGCTTGCCTCTACCTTCCCTTTCCTCCATAATGCCTACCACCAATTTTACTATACCTACACTCTCACTCTTACTCTTATCTATCCTGCTCTCAGCCTACCTTCTTACCTTCTTTGAAAATCAACTTTTTATCCATCCTACCTACACACAAAAACAAACCTTAACTCGTCCCTCTACTACTCTCAACTCATACCCCATCATTTCCTACACCCCCAGATACCTTCTATCCAAATACCATAGACTCTCCCATATTAATTATGTCCTAACTACTGACAAAAAATTGAAGCTTCAAATCCACCTAATAAACAACTCTTTAACTAAACTTATTTATCTCACCTTACAAGATGGAGACATCCATCCTAACCCAGGACCAAAAAACCCCTCATCCCAAACTTCTATATCAAAAACTAATAATACTCTCCTAATAGGTCATCTCAACATTCAAAGTTTAAATAACAAAGTATCACACCTCCATGCACTCCTAGACACCCACTCTTTCGATATCCTCTGCCTCTCAGAGACCTGGCTAAAACCTGATACAAAAGATACTGCCATTTTACCACAAGGCTATAATATAGCTAGACTTGACCGTTTAAAACGTAAAGGTAGTGGAGTTGCAATCCTCTATAAGAATCATTTAAATATCTCCACCCTATCTGTAAACCCAACTCAGGATAGCAAAGCAGAAATCATTATTACAAAACTTCAACTTAACTCTAAGAAAGCGCTTTACATAATTTGCATGTACATACCTCCTGGTAACAATATACCCACTGTAGAAGCCTTTCTCAACTGGGTATCCACTACTTACCCCCAAGAAACTGTAATTCTTGGTGACTTTAACATAGACTGGAAAAGTATTAATGCAGAAAATCCTACTTCTCACATTAACCTCCATGGTTTCTCCCAAACCATGACCTCAACCACAAGAAGCAATAAGCCTAATAATAAAGACAGCATTCTTGACTGGATACTTATAAACAAAGACAAACAATTTTATGATGTAGGAACCCTGCCAGATGATATCAGTGACCATTGTCTGACTTATATTACAAGAGACAAAATTGACTTTCCAAACCTCCCAAACATTAGAAAAGTTCGCTCAACCAAACATTTTAACATAGATTTATTTCAAGCTGAACTAAATTCATGTAACTGGAACCCCTTAAAAACACTTCCTCTGGATAATGCAGTATTATACTTTAATACTACCTTCCTATCCATTCTTGATAAACATGCCCCCGAACGTACTATCAGAATGAAACCGAACATTGCCCCCTGGCTCTCTAAAGAAACTAAAAACTTAATTCTCGCCAGAAACAAAGTATGGGCTTCATGGAGACACCATAGAAATAACCCTGATCTTATCCACTTCCGTCAGCTTAGAAATATGACAAAAAAAGCAATTATTACTGACAAAAAAAACTATTACTGTAAACTCCAACAAACAAACCATAACAACCCCAAACAGTTCTGGTCTTCAATCAAAAAACTCCTTTCCCCAGGAACAACCAAAACTCCCACCCCTCTTAATGCTGACCCAGACAACCCCCACCAAACTGCTAATACTTTTAACTCTTTCTTTATTGACTCTATCCAAACCCTAGCCAGACAAATGAACATCCACTATGTCACCCCTCCAAGTAACCCTATGGACCCATCCTATAACTTTACACTACAACCTATCCCCACATCATTTATCTACAGACTTATTAACAAACTTAAACCTTGTACTCCTTCAGCTGACAAGCTCCCATCTCTACCTCCAAAGGGCTGCCAAAGTGATTGCATACCCTATATCCATACTCATAAACAGGACAATCAAAGAAGGAACCGTCCCTGAGATCTGGAAAGTTTCCCATATTATTCCATTACATAAAGGGGGTAACTCTATTGATTATTCCAACTACAGACCAATTGCTCTCCTTTCCCCATTAGCAAAACTTATGGAAAAATGTATTCACCGGCAACTCTTACAACATCTCACTCTGCACAACATAATAGCAACCTGTCAACATGGCTTTAGACCTCATCACAGTACTACCAATGCTCTCTTATCTTTTGTAGAAACCATCAATAGAAATCATAATAACAACCTTCTCTCTTCAGCTCTCTTTATTGACCTCTCCAAAGCATTCGACATGGTCAGCCATTCCACCTTAATTTACATACTTGAATCCCTCTCCTTTGACAACCTTGCCACTAAATGGTTTAAAGCTTACCTTAGCAACAGACACAAGCAGTTCTATGGGAAAATCAACTCTCTTCTCTCCTACCCATAAACATTGGTGTCCCTCAGGGCTCCATTCTTGGACCACTTCTATTCTCCCTTTTCATTAATGATCTCCACTCTGCTATCCCTCAAGCTACCTGCATCCAATATGCAGACGACTCTACCCTTATCTGCTCTGCTTCTTCTCCTTCTGAACTCTGCTCACTTACTCAAAATATCTTCAACTCAGTTGAAACATGGTTCCATAAACGTTCCCTCTTACTAAATGCCAAAAAACTAAACTTCTTCTCTTTACTCCCACCACCCGATCCCCTTCCTTACACTTCACCATTTCCTCTAATAATACCACAGTTATCACACCCGATCCTACAACAAAACTGTTAGGAATAACCATTGACAATAATCTCTCTTTTGATCAACACATTAATAACACCATTAAATCAGTCAACAGAAAAATAGGATCCTTATACTGAATTAAACCCTTCCTAACTGAATCGGCTAGAGCCAAGATTGCCCACTCCCATCTGTTATCAACACTTCTCTATGCTTCACCTATATTTACCAACCTTAAGAAAGCCAACCTTAATAAACTGGCTATATGCTACAATAACATTGCCCGCTTCGCCACTGGCAACCCCTTCAAAACCCACCACTGTATTAACCTGAAACAACTAGGATGGCTGGAATTCCAAAACCTTCTGCTCATCCCCCAACTAAACATTGCCCACAAAATACTGCACCAGCCTTCAAACACCCCTATACTCTCAGAACTTTTAATCCCATACAATAATCTTAACTCCCTTCGTTCTTCTAGAAAACTTATGGCTAAATTAACAAAGTCCAATAACTCAGCCGGTGACTCTTTTTTCTAGTACAGTAGGAAGGAACTGGAATCTACTACCCAGTGACATAACACTAATCTCATCACTGCCCCTCTTCAAACAAAGAATAAAAGAACATCTGAAAAGTCACTGGCTCTGTTCCTGCACTAAACCTGACTAAATTTCTACCCCTCTCTATCTCATTTCTTCCCCTGCATCTCTCTCCCCCTTCCCTGAACAATTTATCTTTTTTTACTTACCTCTTTTCCTCTTCACTGAAAATTTGTTTAATCCTTTCTTATCCTTTCTTTTTTACTTTACTCTTACTTTCCTCACACTTCTCCTCCCTACTCACCTTTCCCTGATTTTTGCTTCTCTGTAGTTTATTTATTTATAGGTAATGATATTAGTTCCTATTAGTGAATTGTTTTTGCATGCAAATCTTTCCTTTTTTGTCTTTACAATTATCCTTGTGTTTTTGTTTGTATTACACTTCAAATGTTGTATGTTTTTTATATATACTGTGGAGCTTTTCTCCCCGGGCCTCTACTGAAAATGGAAATATATCCAGCTAGACTAGCCCGGTCAACAAATGTAAAATAAATAAATAAATAAATAAATTTATTAATATTGTTTTGTTTATATTTTTGCATAACACTATTCCTAAATAATTTAGTGTAAGTTCCTGTTTTCCTATGATGGATTTATCTGTAACTTGTAGTTCTTTTTTCTTATTTAAAAAATAGAAATTTTGATTTTTATCTATTAAAGTGCAGACCTGAAATCTTATAACATTTTTCCATTACTTCTTCTAGCTCTCCTAATGACTCTCTGGAGTTTGATAGGGTTAGTAAAATATCATCAGCAAAAATCATTATTTTAGATATGTACTGGTCATAGACTTCTATTCCTTTTATTCTTGGATTATTGTGTATTATTTCTGCATGTATTTCTATAGCCAAAGCAAATAAAATAGGAAAAAGAGGGCATCCTTGTTTAGTACCTTTTGTTATATGGATAGATTATGAGCTGAAAGGACCTAATTAAATGTAGGCTAAGTTATTAATACATATTTTTTTTAGTAATAAGATGAAGGGAGGAGGAAAATTAAATAATGTTAAAGTTTTAAATAGATATTCCCAGTTGAGGGAATCAAAGGCTTTTTCTATGTCTAATCTGATTACAAGTGTTTCTTTATCTCCTTTATTCACATAATCTATAAGAGTAAGTATCCTTTTAATATTATCATATGTGTGCCTGTTATATAAAAATCCAGTTTGATCATTATTAATTGTCTTTGAAAGTGGGATTTTCATTCTGTTAGCTAGCATTGACATGAATATTTTGTAATCATTATTCAGTAATGATATAGGTCTGTATGAGGTGTAAAGGTCTGATGGTTTATTATCTTTTAGAATTGGTGTTATGAGAGAATATTTCCATGAGGGTGGTATTTTTGCTTCTGACTAGACTTCCAGCAAAGTTTTATGAAAAAGGGAGATTACTGTTGAAGGGAAGAGTTTGTAAATTTCCGTAATTATACCATCTATCCCTGGAGCTTTGTTAGATTTACTTTCTTTTATCTTGTCAACAATTTCTTTGTAGGATATAGGTTTTTGTAGGTCTAGTTTTAAGTTTTCGGGATTTTTTTTTATATTGATAAGGTTTGTATCTAAGTTTATTTGGTTGGTATCTAAATCTTCTTTTTTGAAGTGTTCCATATAATAGAGTCTAAATGCTTCAAGGATGTCTCCGATATCTGATACTTTTTTCCCTTTCTTTTCATGATATATACTACTAATGTTATTTGCTTTAGATTGTATTTTAATTCTTGTAGATAAGTTATGTAGATATCTGGGGGAGGTGGCTAATGAGTTTATTTTTCATTTTTCCAAGGCTAGACACATTTTGTGTGTTAGAATTTCATTATATTTTTTATTTAATTCCTCTATTTCTTTTTTGACTTCTGGACAATTCTGATTTTTCTTAGATTTTGCTGTCAAGAGTCTGATTTGCAAGTCTAATGATTCAGATTCCCACTCTCTAACTTTGTTTTTGTACCAGCTAAGGGTCTTACCAAATAAATATGCTTTTAATGAGTCCCAAACCATGACTCTACTGATTTCTGTTGTATTATTAATTTCGAGAAATAATTGTAGTTCTGACAACATCCAGGGTCTGAATTCTTTAATTTTCGTGATATATGATGGAATTCTAGTTGAGAGGATTAAAGGTTTAAACTCTATTTGGAGCTTCATTATCACAGAGTCATGATCAGAGAACGGGCATGGAACTATTGAGAAGTTGAGGATTTTTGTTTCTAAATCTTGAACTGTGAATAATTTGTCTATTCTGGTTTGTGTTCCAAATCTATGGTCTTTATGGGAAAATAATAAAGATTTATCATCTTTTACTTTAAAAGTGTCAAATGAAATGAATCAATCCATTTTTTAAGGATTTTGAAATAGTTGCTATGCTAAAAGACTTCTTGGTGGTTTCAGAAGCTTCTAAGGTACAATTAAAGTCTCCTCCCAGTATAAGATTTCATTTATAATTATTGGAAATAAATTCTAGGTGTTTTTTAACCGTTCCTACTCCAATTCCTGGGAACCAATATAGATTAGCTAAGGTTCATATTCTGTTATTAAATTTAATTATAACAAATGCTAGTAGACCTGTTTTTGTTTTCATATTTATAAATAACTTTTGGAGTAATTATGTTTTTCTTCCAGAGAATTGATACTCCTTTTGTCTTTGCTCTATAGGAGGATTGAGTTAAGACTATATAGTCCTTAGGGTTTCAAATAAAGCTATCATTAGTCTTAAAATGTGTTTCCTGGAGAAATACTACTTGAGCCTTATTTAGATTTAAGTATTTTAGTAAGTTTGATTTTTTATTTGCATTATTTAAGCCATTAGTTTTTAAAGATAAGAATGTTAAATCCATTTCAAATTATTGTTGGAAGAAACGTTTTCCTTATTTTTTTATTTTGATTATAGTAGTTATAAAATATTCTCTAATAACATTGGATGTTATTTTTATGTGTGTAAACTTGGGAGTGTAATTTAATGTTCTTTCTTCTTTAAATATAAGTAGGGTAAAATTCTAGTCGGACTTTAAAAAAGTACTTCTATGAAACATCAATTCTAAAGTATCAAATACAAGTAAATACGCATTTCCCATTAAACATGGAATGAAAGTCATTCCTAATCCAATAGATAAAGATAGATCTATTGGATTATCACTCATACCTTTAAACAACAATATCAACTGAGCTCCATATGTTAAATTATATGGAGAATTTTCTTAAAAGAGATATGAAATTCTATATTATTCTGTTATTGTTCTGTAGTATTTTATATATCAGGATGGAATGTTAGTAGTGTAAACAATTATTACGTTGACTTAGAAAATATCCAATATTTAGTTACCCTTAAGAGATCCCAAACATGTCAGATATGCCATTTTGGATAAATTAAATGCAACAGAGGAGCATACACTAAATAAGCCAACAACAAATAGATTATCACTAAAATAATTTGACTAAAAGGACTCTACAGGAGACAATGAGTGATTGCCAATTAAATATGAATTTACTGTAGGTGTACTGTCTTCCTTTACTTTCCCACTCCTCAGCTCACCAGCTTCAACTTACACTTATGAAAATACATGGCTTACCAGTGGTATCCTGACTCAAAGTAGTGTGCAGTGCTTTGACATATTTATAGATTTACAAAGCAGAGTCTAAGAATGAACTATGATCACCCTGACAATTCCCATCCTGCATAGGGCACCTCCTGCTTCCAGAATGGTTAATTCCATCAGGTATAGAATGAATGTCAAGGTATCTATATGGTAATCAAAACTTACCTTAGGTAAGTATTAATCAAATAGTATTTAGAGCATCTTAGAGAGTTCTCGGGGCAGTTAGAATACTCTTAAGGCTCTCCTCCCTTGACCAAAAACAGAGATTTCCCTTTTTTTTCTTTCCCTTGTTTTAAATCAGTACTAATAAAAGAAATTCAGCAAACATAGGTAAACAGAAATAACGTTCAGTAGTCCATCTTGTACATGACTTGCAATCCATTAAACACATCAGTGACTAACATCAAATTAGTAAACATTATAAAGACAAATTAGAAATAATTTCCTAGCTCTTTAAATTTTCTGATAAAGCAAAAAGTTAACAATAAGCTATTTTAACTAAAAGTATAAAGCATTTCAATTTTTCCTTGCATGTATACATTTCTACTTATATTGTAGTGTCAATAGCTATCTTTGAACTCTGTACAATACTTCACTTCTTCAAATCATTCCTTTTTCAATTCAGGTTTTGTTTTGTCAAAACAGCAACAATATTTCAAGAGCACAATTAATATTTAGACTGATGTTTCAAATAAATAACTTGTCAGTTGCCAATTGAGTTAATTTAGAATGTATGGTTAGTACAAATATAACATGTTGCAAAAATATGTATTTTTCGTGTGCTCTAGAGACTGTCATATGCAAGTGACATATATAATGCAGCATATATAGAGCAGATAGCTTATGGATTCAGGTTGTTTAAGTAAATTATGCTTATTAATCAGGCAGTTTCATTTAAATTCACAAGTAATTTGGGGACATTTCAGTTGAGTTTCCAGGAATGTGTAGTCCAATGTGAGTAATTGAGTCCACGTTTCCTCATAAACATATGTCACAATTCATTAAACTAAGCAGAGTCTAACATCTATCTAATAATCATTATAAAGACAAAGAATAGTAATTTCCTAGCTCTTCAAACTTTCGGATATCGCAAAATGTTGACAGTAAGCTATTTTAACTGGAAAACTAAAACATTTCAATTCTTCCTTATGAATATATATTTTTACTTTTACTGTAGTGTCAAGAACTGTCTTTGAAGTCTATGCATTACTTCACTTCTTTCAAGTCATTCATTTTACAGTTCAGATTATATTTTGTCAAAATGTCAATAGCATTTCAAGGGCACATTTAATATTTAAACTGATATTTTAAATGAATAGCTATCAGCTAGTAAGTGAGTTTGTACAGATTGTGAGATAACTGCAAAGATAACATGTTGCAAAAAAGTATTATGTATCCGATCATATGCTCTAGAGACTGACAATTTCAAGTAACATATAGAATGTAACTTTTACAGTGCAGACAGCTTGTGAAATCAGCATGTTAAAGTGAGTAATATAGCAATAATGCACGCCTGGGTGTGGGTAATGCTGGATTTACCTACGGTTAGTGTGGTTTGGTCATGAGGGCAAAGCCCAAGTGGCCAAACAAAGACAACCATGGGTAAATCCAGCATTACCCACACCCAGAAGTGGGTTATTGCTATTATACAATGACATTATTTAAGAAAAAAAATAATTAGTTTTCTTAAATAATGACATTGTATAATGCCTCCTTGCTGCCCTTCCACAGCTGTCTGGTATTCTGTGGCAGTTCTGATGTACTGTGCATGCATATGCTTATGCAGTAGATCAGAGCTGTGGGTGGAAGCAATGGAGAAAGCAAGATCTCCGTTGCTTCTTACAAAGTGTCTCGCTATGTTAAAGGAGTTTAACATAGCGAGACAGGTTTAAAAAAATGAACGGAGAATCTCCGTTGCTTTTTTTAAAGCTGTCTCGCTATGTTAAACCCATTTAACATAGAGAGACAGCTTTAAAAAAGCAACAGAGAAAGCAAGATCTCCGTTGCTTTTTACAAAGTGTCTCGCTATATTAAAGGAATTTAACATAGCGAGACAGCTTTAAAAAAAGCAACGGAGAATCTCTGTTGCTTTTTTTAAAGCTGTCTTGCTATGTTAAACCCATTTTGCATAGCGAGACAGCTTTAAAAAAAGCAACAGAGAAAGCAAGATCTCCGTTACTTTTTTTAAAGCTGTCTCACTATGTTAACATAGTGAGACAGTGTCTAAACAGCAACGAAGATCTTGCGTTCTCCGTTGCTGTAAAAAAAAGTCTTATACTAATGGAAGAAGTCTGGGCAACCGGACCTTTTTCTATTAGTATAAGTCTGATTTACAACATGCACACTGACCAATCAGCGTGCACGTTTTGGAATGTTAATGGGGGGTCGTTGTATAATACCTTTTAATCAAGCAGCTACATTTCAGTGCACATGTAATTTGGGAACATTTCAGTTGTGTTTCCAGGAATATGTAATCCTGTGAGGATAAATCATAAAATATTTACAAATAATCCTACTATGAATTTATTTTACCTTGTTTAGGTTGTTTTTCATTTTCATAACTAAACAACATTACTTTTTCTTATTATTTGTTATCTGTGAGGCAAAATGCACTTCGCAGATTCACAGTGTCCTTAGAAACTGCAGCAATTGTTTACTGTTGCTATGGCAACACAAATAGAATGTGAAGAAAGCTTCACTTCTCTTAACCAACAGTACAGTTTTCCCTCCTTTTTTATGTATTTGTTAATACTAAAAGGAAATAATTCAAAGGACATATGTACATGAATGGGAACATTTCAGAGTTAATCACAAACACGTCCCCAATCCCAATAAGCATAACAGTGACCATCATTAATCTAATAAGTATTGTAATAACAGTTACGTTCACTATTCCAATTAGTCTACCTTAAAACTAGATTATTTTAGACTATTATTTATCTATGTATAGATAGTGAGTTATTAAATATATACAGACTATATTAGTATAGTAAATAGGAGAGAATTTAGAAAGGGAGACAAGATGCATTTAAAATGAATAATGAGAAGAGAGAAAGAAAAGAGAGAATTAAGAGAAATACACATATAATATGTATGTTGATTTACAGTATAAATATTTTATGTGCTATATAACCCTCCTTCTGTGAAAGAAAAGTACCCTGTTTTACATACCTGAGGTAATGTGAAAACTCTCATGTGTTATCTATTTTCAAAAATATAGATGGGATTCCAATAGTTAGTTACCTCTGTTTTAAAATTCCAAGCAGTAAAATGTGTCCTTTAATGTAATGTTAAAACAATTCATATCATAGTAGATGTTTTGAGAGATTTGGCTGTAACAGTATCAGTCTTTTGCTTCTTCTTTTTGACATCTGTCCAGACATTTGTTTCTTTTGATCTCTTGAGAGAAGGTGACATCCAATCCATATCTTCTGTTCATATCACAGTAGATGTTTTGAGAGATTTGGCTGTAACAGTATCAGTCTTTTGCTTCTTCTTTTTGACATCTGTCCAGACATTTGTTTCTTTTGATCTCTTGAGAGAAGATGACATCCAGTCCATATCTTCTGGTAAAGTAATTACATTATTAGTTTTAATAAATGAAGAGGCTTCCTCTAAGTCAATAAAAGTCCTCATCTTGTTGGCATACAGTATTCTTACCTTTGCTGGATATGCAAGTTGTGCCTTGGTGTTATTTTGTTTCAGAAACTTTATCATTGGCCACACTTTTTTCCTTTGTTCCATTATTCTAGATGAATAGTCATTATCAAATCATATCAGGCTCTGTTTATATTTTAGAGATGCCTTCCTCCAAGCAGATCTTAAAATCAGTTCCTTGTCCAAGTATGAAAGAAATTTGATAATTATTGACCTAGGAGGAGAGTTTGAGTTAGTGGCAGGTTTCCCAAGAGCTCTGTGGGCCCTTTCAATGCCAAAGGAAAGTCCTTCTTTTAAATTTAAAAAGTCAGGGATCCAGTTTGATAAAAAGGAAATAATATCCTCACCTTCTGTGTTTTCAGGTAATCTGAAAATCCTGATGTTATTTCTCCTCTCCCTATTTTCCAAGTCATCTACTTTATTAACCAACCAAGTGTTTTGTTTAAGAAGCAGTTCTTTCTGTGTTCCCTCTTCCTTAAGTCTGCTTTCTAAGTCATTTAGAGAAACCTCTGTTCCTGTTATCCTTGTCTGGTGTTGCTGTAGCATTTCCTTGAGGGTGTCAGCCTATTTTTGACTGCTTGTTTTAAGATTTTCTAGGTTCTCTTTAAAATCATCCATCTTCAAAGACAACTCCTGCAGGGTAGATGACATCTGTTGTAGTTCCTTCTTTAAGGCAGCATCCTGGTGAGAATTCTTTGAGTTGCTCATTTTTACAAGTGAATATATCTCCAAAGTTTTTTGACAGAAAATTATTTGTAAAACTTCACCAAAGTTTCTAATTATGCAAATTAGTTCTTTATCTATAAGATTTTATACTTTGAAGAAAAAAGAAAGAATATTTTTTCTGTCTTATTTAATTAGTTATATGGAGCTCTAAAATACTGCTGCTTTCAGTTTGCCATTCAGGCTCCGCCCCCTATTCTCTCTCTTTTTGTGCTTTCTCAAATGTAGCATACCTCTTCTTTTCCAGGTGATATAAAAAAATAATGCATGATCATTTTTGCTGCATGCTAGCTCTTACAGTTTAGTGTAATAATGAAGATAATAATGATGAAATACTCCACACCCATCTCCATGTTAATAAGACCAACACATGCATTTATAAATGGTTATCAGATTGCTTATTCTATTCCTACAAATGTACTCTTTTTTTCTCCATTTCATACCATTTCCCAATGGCATTTTGATATTACCCACTAACGGGTACTGGAAGTTCTGAAAGCCTCTATCATTGTCGGATAATCACTGATAATCACTTGACCGATATACTGGAGGCTGTTCTGAGCTGCTCAGATGTACTCATTCCTCCAAAATGGGGATCTTCACTATGGGCTTCTATATTTTGGTGCTAATTAAAATGCACGTTGATGATACTAAAAACTTTCCTATACTAAGCAATTTAATGTTGTCCAAGCAAATCTGCAGCTCTGTTTATTGTCCCCTTTTTTCTCCTTTATAAGTACTAGAAGCATTTTGTTACACTTCATTAGTTTCATACATGCCATTGTACACCATCACACATTTTTATGTTGTTTTATTTTGTGTATATTTTGTTTTAAAACTGCCCCTGTGTTTTGTATCCAGCAATGCAATGTACTTGTAAATACCCTTTGAAAATGCATAACAATTATGTGTTGTTGCCTTACAACCACATTATGGTAGGAAATGGTCTCTAGCCCAATCTATTTACCAGGTTAGTAAATCCATCTATCTGTCCACACCCCCTTTTCCCATTTTTCCACATGGGGTCAGGGTGTCACTTCAATGGTGACAACCATCCAGAGCCAAGATTCACATCACCCCATGGGTGGCCCTGCCACAGCAGCTCTTCCACACCACACACTCTCACCTATGGCCAATTTTGATTGTCTAGTCCACCTACCAAGGGCGCCCGCAGGCAGGTGCAAGGGGGTGCACTTGCATCCCCCTGGAACGGGCAGGTGGGTGAGAGATTAATTTTCTTTTAATAACCAAAAAAAATAAAAAATTTTTAAGGGGGTTCTTCTTTAAGAACGGTCTCGTAGCTTGCTGGTCTGGTCGCATCAAGTCTGTGCATGCAGACGTCCTGTTCCTCTTCACCCATGCTATTTGAAATTACTGTTCACGTTGTTTGGTAAGGGAATTGTGTTGAATGCTGCAGTAAGTAAGGGAATTCCTCGCCCACTCTGTTTCGCTATTGCTTTTGCTTCTCTTCACGTCACGTCAGGTAAGGGAATTTAGTTGCACACAACACTATGTAGACATAGAGGGTATTCTGAGTCATTTGCTGTGTCATGGCACAACATTAAATAGCTACTTTTGGAGCTTGAGTGGTTTAAAACGGTGCATAAACTCGTAGGCCAAGTCTTTCCTGCAATGCATTGTTTTTATGATAACCTTTTGTGGTGTAGTCTCTCAAGGGGGTGGTGGAGGACCACAAGCTGAAACTTCAAATTGGCTTTGATTTGTGTATTTTTCTAGAGACCCCGGGTCACTTTATTCATACCGGATCGTCAAATAACTTAGTAGTATAACCTTCCATTTGTATTTTTTGCTTTGGTGTTTACTCGGTTGCTTTCATCTGTTATGACTTCTGTGTGTGCGTTGTCTCCCCGTTTTTAAGCTGGTAGGAGTGGTACGGCATGATAACTGCCCACCACTAAGCTACAGGTAGCGAGTGCATGGTTTCTTTAAATTATGGGATACTGTAGTAAACTCCTCCTAAGCTTGTAAGTTCTACTGAACTGATCGTTAAGTGGTGTGTTTCTTAGTACTGAGAAAATACATCAAAATGTGTGAATACTGCCTTCTTCCTTTCTCACATTCAAGCAAAATGCTTGCAATGAAAACCAGCGTAAATGTCCTAACAGAAGTAGACCTTGTGTCGTATATAAACAATCAGGTAATATTGCCGATGTTAGAATGTATAATTTTATATATATATATATATATATATATATATATATATATATATATTTATTTTTTTTTTTTTTTTCAGTAACCCATTCTGTCTTTCTGTTAAATATCTATAAGATGGTATTGCTATAATCTTGGATTTATTTTCTATTTTAAATAGTGCATATAGTTGATTGCAAAGTAGAATAACTGTCAGTTTCATTTGCTCTGTGTTATTGTTTGTAATGTTTTGTTTGTTTATATTTGCTATGTTGAACTTTATTAACCAATAGTTATATGGGGGAAAGAGAACCAATCCAAAGCCAACTATATGATTTTGTGTAACTATAGGGGCCTAATTACATAGCCCAGGGGTGGAATAACAGTACTCCTACAGTCAATGATCTAGGGAGCTACCAGCTTTTAAAGAGATCTAGGGAGTTATCTGCTTGATGTCAAATAGGAACTTTTCCCATAGGCAGTGGATGCTTTGAGAAAGATATCTGATACCCTAATTGGTTATGTTTAAATTTTGTAGTTTTAACTCTGTAGAGTAGACATTTCTGGTGTCTCCAGCTTTTCAAAGGTGTAAGGGGTTGAGCAGAGTGGGGTCTTTAATTGACTTGTAGAACAAACAGATGTTAGTACACAAAAACATAAAGGTGACTGAATGAAATGGCATGTCTCTTAACTCTCCTTTCTAACGTAAGGACCTCATACCCTTTGTTTTCTTGATTATTGATGTTTTCTCTTGATAAGGGATGAATAAAAGTGGATACAACTTTTCTAACTCTAGAACATATGTCTAGTAATTAGTTGACCAGGTACATTGATTTCCTAAGAATGACTGCACTGGTTAAGTAGAAGTTCATTGTCACATATATCCTTAGATCCCTAATAAAGGTAGCTTAATAGGTCCAGAGATATCTAGTAAACATAAACCAGTTAAGCCTTTTAAGCCTAACAGCTGCAAACCCATTGGTATAGCCAACTCCCTGTCCTTTAGAGCAGACTAGACCTGGCATATAACTGCATTTCCTGTCCATTCACCTAAGTTAGATTTGAAGATAGTAAAGGACATACTTTGCTTCACAGATAGCTGGAGGTCAGTGAACAGGAGTTGAAGTCTCAGTAAGATATTTCAAGTCCTGCTATATTGCAGTACAGATTTAGATCCATTGAGCATGTTTCTGTGTTGCTCAAAATTTTGCAGATATGCAGTAGCTCAAGCAGGACTGGATCATTCAGAAGTGTAGCTGGTTCAACCAGCACCCTGGGCAGGTATGAACCAGCATCCCACTCACTCAGCTCTTCAAGTGAAGAGCAAAAATAAAAAACATTCACTGTAATAAGATAGTCATAGTGTTTGGCTTATTACAGCTAGATGATGTCTCATCCCCAGTTCTTCCATTAAAGAGAAAAAAAAAGATGTTTAATATGTTGAAATCAGAAAATAATGGCAAACATTTGAGTTTTAGATTTTATATCCTTAGAAAATGCATACTAATGCAAACCTTGTTGTCCTATCCACTTTCTAAGGAGGTAGAGGGATGTATGTGTGTGTCATACCTTTCAACTCTACAGATTTTCACAGAATGTCAAGATTTTTGCCTTATATTTTTGATCTGTTCTTCATAAAAAATCTGTTTTTTTTTTCGACAAATCAGTGGGATGAGCTAAGGATTAAAGTTGCTAAATGACATGTATTTGAGTTTCAGACTTCATGTCCTTTAGAAAATGCATTCTAACACAAATCCTGTTATTCTGGTAACATTCTAAATCTGTCCCTAGTTTTTGGCCTTTGCCCTCAACATTATAACAGGCTTTGTCAGGCTTTGTCTAGATTTCTTGTGCGAAGAGATTGAGAGGTGTGTATGTGTGTGTGTGTGTGTGTGTGTGTGTGTGTGTGTGTGTGTGTGTGTGTGTGTGTGTGTGTGTGTGTGTGTCTTTATGTATAAGAGGGAGGTAGCATATCCCTCAGTTGTCCAGGTTTTTGCAGAATATCCAGATTTTTGCCCCATATTCCTCCTAAAAAGCATTGAATTTACTAAATAATAACAGGCATTTGAGTTTAGACTTCATACCATTTAGAAAAATGCTTACTAATGCAAATCCTGTTCTAGCAATTTTCTAGGTTCATGAGAGCAATATTTATAACCTGTCCCTATTTATTTTAGGCTTTGTCCAGATTTCTTGCACTAAGAGGTTGAGGTGTGTGTGTGTGTGTGTGTGTGTGTGTGTGTGTGTGTGTGTGTGTGTGTGTGTGTGTGTGTGTGTGTGTGTGTGTGTGTGCAATGCCCTAGTTAGAGTTAGCAGATGGAATTTATTTTCAAGCAATTGTGAGCTTCAAGGGAAGAGAAGTTTACTGCAGCTCATGCCAAGTCTGCTTAATATGTGCAACTGTTTTGTTTAGCAAATGGTATCATGATTGTGGTATATAATTTTAAAGCAGTGTTAGTAGCACAGCAGGTAGCATCCTTGCATCTTGATGTAGAGGGCTGTAGGTTATAGTACCACAGCAAGTTGATTTTGTATTTTAAGGGGCTGGGGTGCTGCAGTCCTGAGTATGATGTTCTCTGGATGAGATGCCTAGAAACTATGAATCTGTCCAGCCCATTTCCTATTGCAATATACCAGCTTACTATTTTTTTTAATGTAACAGAGGCAATTTATTCTTTGAGGGCAGCAGGTACTGAATTTGTAGACGAAACAGTGAAATATAAAGTTGTTTTCTAGCAACAACCTCTTCATTAGTTTTAGATATCTTTAATGTGGAGTTATTCAGATGACTTTTACTTCTGCAGAGATTGTGTATATTGACTGATATTGGTGGATTGTAATGGCAAACATTTAAGTGGCCTTTTATGGTTGAAATGTTCTGAATTGGGCAATTTGTCATTATTGGTTTGTATGTTTTGTTTCATTGCTTAGTGGAAAAATGTTCAAAACTATAAATTTAAAACACACTCTAACAAGTGGTGCTGTATTATGCAAGGGATATAATTAATTTTATATATTATAATTAATACAATCAGTAAGGTGAATCAAAGAATGTTTGCATGGCCCTAAAAAATGCGTGCAAGGACCTATGATTTGAAAACAGTTCAAAGGTAAACTTAACCTGCCACTGGCCAGATGCATTTTCTTTGAATGTGAGTTTCAATGCTGTTTCAATGAATGTGAGTTTCAAAAGTAGAGAAGTTTTAATGCTAAGTCTGTTTTCATTGTAAGACTATTGCTTTGTTTAGGTTTAGTAAATGTCTATCAGTGTTTGTGCTATAAAATTTGAAATAAAAGTTGTAAATGAAATCCAAATATCTGTAATTATTGTAGACGTAAAGCATAAAACAGTATGTACACTGAGAGATTTGAACAGTGTCTATGACAAATGGGGAGAAATATCCAAGTAATGGGACACTGGAATGGCTGCGTGGTGGGGGGGCTGTGTGGGTGGAGGGGGTGGGGCTGTGTGGGCAGGGCTCTAGGTTTGCACTCCCCTGCAAAAAATCCTGCGGGCTCCCTTGCCACCTACTACATGTCTTTAGAATGTGGGAGGAAAGTGGAGCACCCAGAGGAAACCCACATGAACACGGGGAGGACCTGCAGACCCCACACAAAAGCCACCCCAGCTGAGAATAAAACCAAAGAACCTCTTGCAGTTAGGCAACAAAGCTATCTGTTGCCCCACTGTGCCACCCCTACCAGGTTAGAAAATGATAATAAATAAATAAATAAGAAATCTATCTGTAAATTGCCTTTGAAACATAAAGATTGTATAAACAGCACTTATGGAAAGTAAACTATCTAGTTACATTACACATAGAGATTATCTTTTACATTTGTTTGAAGCACACAGACTACCTTTTAAACATATTTTGTGCATTTCATCCAGTGCCTCCACTGTTTCACTCACAAGCAGAAGCAGAATTAGCACTGCTGCAAATGTTTACTTACAACTGATTTTTCAGTTTTCAGAATAATCTCAAATACATGACCCCACCAGTCAATGTTAATGAGGAAGTTATATGCAGCACTGACTATCTGTATGTTTTAATGAGGATCAGGTTTCAGAATTTAAGAAAGAACTATCACTTGTTAATGTATAACACAAAGGGATTATATTTGCCCATTTGGTCTGATTAGATAAGGAATTACTGGACTTGATCAGGCAAATCAGTAACAGTTCTCATAATTTCTGAAATGTGTTCTTTGTAGTCCCTTTGTTTAGAGATGGAGGAACTGTTAGACTGTTTAAATGTTAAATGTTGTAAAAGATTCTCAATGTCTTTAGCTCCTTAACATTAGTCATATTTAGGAGACGGAACATAATGCCCCATCATCTGTGCCCTAGAGTTACTCAGAGTACTCCCCAGGCTTATTAAAGTTACTGTCAGAAACAATTACAGAGCTTTCTGATAACTGTTTACTATATTTGCCATCTGGATGCTACCTTCTAGTAACTATGAAACAGAGTTATTTCAGTTTACTGAACTGTGAAGCAAACTGCAAACCAGATGTGATGCTGATTTCATTATCTGGCTGCAGTCACATACCATGATATGAACACAAACAGTCCTGCAGAAAGACAGAGAGCAAATCATAGCTTTGAAGTTCAGAATCTTACAAATAATAATAGAACCATGGTGACCAAACATTTTAGGTCATAATTATAATGTTACAAAAGTAGCTGCTAGGAAATCATAGGTGCCAGGAAATCGGTGTCAAGCTTTTTTTTCTTTTACAATAAACTTTACTTATAATTTGTGAAATTCAGCAACTTAACGTCTTCCCTTTGTATTTAAAATACTCTGCAATGTGTACATGGATGATTCATTAAACTTTTCTTCCACTTTGTTTAACATACATTTTTTGGTTGCTTACTGCAAATGTTTGCTCTTGTTAAAAAAAGAACTAAATCTCCCCTGAGCTGCTCACCTTGTAACTTCATATGCTGCCCTCTTCGTCCAATACATTTCTTTTCATTTTTGTTTGTTTACTTATTTATCTGTTGACTATTCATTTATCAATTTATGATTTGATTATTGGGTGGTAGACAGACTGGGCAAATTTCATTTACAGTGGAGGCTTGTGACAAAAAGCTCCAAAGGAAGACTGTAGCTGCCACAAACTTAATAAACATAACAGCATGATAAGTAAAAGTGAACAGTGGACTACTTTAAGCACTTATTAACAAAAGGAGGAAAGACTAGTTAGCGAAAAAGGAAAGGCTAAGCAAAAGGCGGAAGGGGCTGAGGTCAGAAAAGCAGTGAAAAAGGGTACTGAAAATATAATTCAGATGCACTGCAGCTTTAGCTGCAAGTCATACTGTAAGAAAAAGGAGATCTTAATCCTCAGTTTGAACTTGTGCTTTATAGTTGTACACATACCTCTCAAATGTACAGATTTTCACAGAATGTCCAGATTTTTGCCTCATATTTTTGGACCATTTTTCATAAAATTGTGTTTTTTCTGGCAAATTATTGGCAAATCATTAAGGACTGAAGTTAGGAAATTATGATAAACATTTGAGTTTCAAATGCTAATGCAAAACCTGTTATTCTATCAACTTTTAGTTTGTAAGAGCAATATTTAAAAACTGTCCCTATTTTTGAGCCTTTGCCCCACTTTTATTTATGGCTTTGTACAGATTTCTTGCTCTAAGAGGTTGTGAGGTATGGTTCTACATCTAACTTCATAATTCCAAACTTCACCCATGCATGAGGTAACTATGCCATCATCAAAAACATTTCTATTTCTTGTTGATGCAGTCAGTGTGGTGTCTGTAGAGACACTAAGGAGTGAGTTCCATAAAGTGGGCCAAAGATTACTAGAGAGAAATTTAAAGGTTAACCGTGTGAATGAGATTCAGTTTGACTGCAAACTCTGGTCACCTGAAGTGACTTTAACAAAGAACAAAGATGTTCCCTTCATCTTTGTTGACAGATAAATATTTCATCTTTGTGGTATGCAAATTTGTTTAACATGGATTTGTTAGAAGTAAGAAGAATGGTTCACATAGAGTATGGATCAATATAATAGAAAAGCAGCAGGGATCAACTGAAGAAGCACAGATCTACTGCCTAAGATGCACCTGCAGAGTCAGAGCATGACTCAATATTATGCAGACACTTTATAGGTTCATAGGTAAGTACTAGACTAGCTGCCATTGTGGACCATTTTAAACTTAGCTAATTTCCCCTTGGTGAGAATAAAACCCTGTACTTATATTCTGTCAGGTAATCACCTTAACTATTATGCCAACTTCAAACTCCCTTTAATCTCAAGTCAGTTTGTTATATCTGCTTCCTATAGAATTCAAACATTTTTATTGTATCCTTTGTTGACCAGGTTAGTCCCACTAGGCTAATAGCCTCGTTTCAAGGAGACCCAAGGTGGTATCTTTATACACTAAGAGAAATTTGGACAGGCCATCAGTGAACTTCCCCTACCTACTATTGGTAGTTGGGGAAGGCTTTGTGTCTTACACATCCTGACTTACTGTTTCCTGTCCAGGCATGGAGGTAGCCAGGAGGAACAGAGAGAAAACATGGCTGATTCAGCATTTGCTGAAAATGCAGTGAACGTTGCTGAAATGTAGTTGAAATGGTATAATCGCTACCAGAAGTTTTTTCTGATGATGTGGGTGCGGAAAAACAGTGACACTGGAGGAAAAAGAGATTGTAGCTGTAACTGAGATGGATTCAGAGGAAAACTTTCAGATGAGATTGTTTGAAGGAGAGACAGTTACCTCTGAAAAATGCATAATTACAACCCTACAATTGGAGGGGTTGTAGGATGATTATTTGGAAGAAAGGGTAAACCAAAGTGAGGCAGAAAGTGGAGCAGCAATTTCATGCAGCGACATCATGGAAAAAATAGAAGAAGAAAAAGGAGAAGAGACTATGCCAGAAAAAGTTTCAGAGACAAAAACTTATGCAGAAACTGTTGGGGAAGGGACAAAGGAGAAAGAAGAAATAAAAGAAGCAAAAAAGAAGTATACAGTACATGTCAGCAGTTAAAATGAAAAAAGTTTGGACAGGTATGAGGTTTGAAACTCTGTCACAGCATCTCTTAGTGTCAAAGCAAAAGCAGTAAGAGCATTTGTTTTAATTCATATACAGACATTTTGTGACTTGATATTTGAGACTGGGCAGGCCATGTAGTTTTTTTTTTGAGTGCATGGGAACAAAAGAAAAATATTTATCCATGGTCAGAATATGTGGTACAAGCTTTTTACAGACAAACAAAAAAAACAAAAAAATGAATAATGATTCAGTTTAAAACTGAAGTTGAAGCAAAAGAACTGAAAGAACATTTGTTAACTATATGTAAAGAATTAATGGACACTACAAAAATATATGATGAAAGAGTACTATGGACTGGGGGATGGGAATGTGGAGTAATACTGAAAATGGAAAATGATAATGTTATGCATGGACCTATTGTTATTAATGTCCATGGTAATAGGGTTTTGTGAAATACAGGGATCAACCAAAGACTTTTTTTTTATTTTTGTGGGAAAAAATGATCACGTAATCAATGAATGTGATAAAAATGTTATTTATGTGGTAAAATGGCATAATGCAAAAAATGTGGCAATACTGGTCATTCAGGTCTAGAATGTGAAATGAATGTGCAAGAAAATGAAAATTAAGTTATACATGAGAAAGAGATAGAAAATGTGTTATACAAGAAAATGTACTAAACAATGTGAATGATAAGGAGCTTTTACATGAATTTAAGAAAGTAACAAGGAAAAAGAAACAGAGGAGACAAGTGAAGAAGAAGCTGATTGGCATAGATTAAGAAATAAAAGGAATATGATAGAGTTGAAGAAAGGAAAAGAAAATTCAAAAATATGCTAAGAAAAAATAAGAAAGGAAAAGAGCAAACTTTTTTATTATACTAGCTGTTCTTAAAAGCTGAAAATGTTAGCTTTAAATGTGAACAGTATGAACATCTTAAGAGGAAAATAGGTATACTACCATTGTATACTGCAGTAGATGCACATATTATTATTTTAAAAGATAGAAGAAGAACGAAAAGAAAATGAAAAACTTTGGAATGGTGCGGTAGATTCAAACATGGGAAAAGAAACATGCTCGGGTATATCTATATTATGTCAAGAAAGCATTAAAATATTAGATGTAACCATAGTGGAACTAGAACCAATATGGTAATAGACTTGAGATGGAAAAAATTATAGCTTTATATGCATATGTAACAAAAAAGAGCGAGAAAGGATGTATAAAAATATTCTTGAATATGTTTGTGTAAATATGGACATTATGGTGGTAGGTGATTTTAATTGTAATTTAAGAAAAAGTAAGAGCAATATTAATAATAATTAATTAATTGATTAATAATTAATATTGATATTAAATTGGTTAAAAATAAATTATGAGAAGTGGAAATTTAAGTGCATGGGAGAATAACCACTGGACCTACAAAAAGAATGAAATTAGAATTGAAATTGATTATTTTTAATATCTGATAGTTTGAAAGTATGCTGGATTTCATGTGGCTGTATGGGTTAAAGTACATGAAAATGAAGAATATATAAGAATAGAAAAAGGAATAAAGAGAATTAATGAAAAAAATTAGATTTAGAAGAGAAAAAAGAACTTATGGAATTATGGAAAAATCATACGCATATGAGAGAGTTTTATGAGAATTAGACTCTTTGAGAAATAAAAAAAGTGTTTTTAGAATGTATAAGTAAGAAAACACAAAAATAAAAAGAGAGATACAATGTATTAAGTCAAGAAACATTTAGAGACTTAGTAGAGAAGAAAAAATAATTTCATGAAAAAGAAAGAGAAATATATAAAATGAATGAAATTAAAATTAACAACTTTTTATATAAACAAAAATATTGTTTACAAAGAAAGAAAGAAGAGGTAGCACCATATTTGAGTAAAATGATAAAAGAAGGAAAAATGATAAGAGAATTAAAAAAATAAGTAAGGTAAGCAAATAAGACAGCAAGAAGGACTATACGAAATAATTAAAGAATCTTCTTCTTCTTCTTTCGGCTTTTCCTGGTTAGGGGTCACCACAGCGGAACTCCGGTCCGCTAATGATTGGCAGTAGATTTTTACGGTGCCGAGGTGCCAGCCCGATGCCCAACCTTCAACGAAGGCACACCCATTCACACATGTCTTTCGAACACCACTCAACCACAGGGAGGACATGCAGACTCCACACAAAAGGTGCTCCCAGCCAAGAATCAAATGGGAGAGCCTCTTGCTGTGAGATGACAATGCTACCGCTGCACCACCATGGCTACCTATAAGCATAGGTTCAAATTTGCAAAAGCAACTCTCATTGTTCCAGTCTCAATGACTGCAATCCACCCCCTTCATCACATTCAACACGATCAGTCACTCTAATGTATTGGAATTATTTGTTAAAAGAAAAGAAAACAGAACAAACTTATAAAGGTGAAAAATTCAATAATTTAGAACAAACAATAACTATGATAGAATTGAATGAAATTCTAAAAGATAGTAACATGAATTCTGCAACAGGATTGGATAGAACTGAATATGATATGTATAAAGAAATGAAAGAATGGCAACAAGTAATTTTTATAGAAGTTATGAATGAATGGCTAGAAACTGGAATTAAAGAGATATGTACAGGAAATATAAAAATTATATTTAAAAAAGGAAATAAAGAGGAAATAAACAACTGGAGACCTATAACATTGAATAATACAGATTATAACATTTTTATGATAATAGCAAAAGGTTACAAAAGAAAATGGATAGTATATATGACCAAAATGTATTTGGAAAAAAAGGAAAAGGAAGTCAAGAGTTAGTATGGATAATAAGAGGAATAGTTGATGCTATCATAAATAAAAATGTAGAACCGAAGGTTATGATAGGGGATATAAGTAAAGCCTATGATAATATCCAGTATAAATAATTATTGAGAATTTTGCAGGCATATAATGTAAGCAAAAAAAATATTACAAGTAATAAAATCTTTTTATGACAGGAACTATGAGAAACTAAATGTAAATGGCTTGGGGCAGAAATAAAAGTAGAATGTGGAATAAAGCAGGGCTGCGCAGCTAGTAGTGTAATTTTCTCATTAATTATGAATGTAATAATGAAGAAGTTAATAAAATGTCAAGTAGCAGTGGATACAAAATGAGGAAGGAAGTACAATTGCCAATAATGTATAATTATGCAGATGATATTGTATTAATTGTTAAAAATAAAGTATGAATGGAAAAAGTAAATGAAAACAAGCATAAATTAAAAAATGGTTTAAGTATAAATAAAGAGAAAAGTAAATGATTTTGTTTTGAAGGTATGATAGGAAGTATTGAGTTCAATGAAAAATATATAGATATATTGGGAATAATGTTTAGAAGGAATGAATACAGACAACAACAATAGGATAATGTGCTCAAAGAAGTAAAGGATATGACTAATTTTTGGAAATCATATAGATTTTCATGAAGAAAAAAGCACATTTGTTGAACACCATGGTAATAGGAAAACTTGCTTATGTTGCTAACATGTATATGATTCTAATTAAGTATGAAAAAGAACTAATGATTATATTTTCTTTTATATGGGGATCTAGACTGAATCCAGTCAAGAGAGGGATTCTATATATGAAAGAAGAGCAAGGAGGCTTGGGTTTAATAAACCCAATAGTACATGCAGCATCTTTAATTTTGTATAAGGTATTTAAAGGTATTATGAAGGAAAATAAGAACTTGATAGAAATTATACTATATTATAAATACAAAGAACTGTGGGAAGGAAGGGACATTCAAAAAGGAAGTAAAAGCATTGTGAATGAAGAAATAAAAGATTATCAAAACAAAACTGTGTTATGGAAAATAAAAAAAATATGTGAAAAATAGAAAGGAATGGTAATTAATAATGGAACGATTTAGAAAAAGATATGAAAAAAGCCATAATGATGAGATATAATAACTGTAAATAATACGAGCGAGAGAAAGGAAGGGAGTATGTGAATCAGAGCGGTGCCCCTGGGAATACTTCGGCAGGGGAAAGAACCAACAACCGGGAGAGGCATATACGTGATACAGACAATATTAACACAGGATGGGGACAATGTTTGGAACTAGAACTGAACCAGTGGCTCAATAGAAAATCATTTGTAATTTCTGACCCAACACCTATACAGGATAACAAAACGTATTTAGGTATGTGTAAAAAACTTAAAGACAAAATGCTTAAATATAGGGGGTTTATGGCTGACAACAGTTACATATGTGAATGTTTGAGACATTAAATTGTGCCTAAAGGACTTTGTATCTATATATTTCCTAACAATGTAAATGTAGAAAGAATTAACAAAAGTTTTTAACAAATGTGGTTTAAATGTGGTAAAGCTTATTATTAACAATAATGAAAAATGTTTGCAGGTGCTGGCTAATGAAATAAACATCTTGAGTGAAAAAATACAGAGAGATTTACTTTTTGGGGTGGAGGAGATGAAAAAGAAATATGCATATATATTTAAGGATGTGGAGACTTATGAAAGAAGCAACTGGAAATAGAAGATTGGTAAGTTAGAAAGGGATTTAACAGCATATAAGAAAGGAACAGCATACACCATTAAGGGGAAAGAGGATAGGAGAAGTGAGAAAGGAGATATGGTATACATATGGTATGAAGATAGGGGAGACTGTGATGTGATGGACTCAGTTAGTGAAGATATCCCTTTAGGAGGGAATGTACCGAGGAGATCAGAGAGAATAAAGAACTTAGTAGTTCAACCCTCATATGCACAGATGACATCGAGGGGTGTGGGTAGACAAGGGAGGAACCAACAGGGTATGTATTGGAAAAACCAGAGGAACCCTGTACAACCTGTGTACTCACCCAGGCAGCAATGGGAGAGGAGATAAATAGTGGTGATATAGAACCTGAAGGTATTGTAAAGAGAGGTTATATATACGAGAGAGACAACCTCAAAATTTACAATTATGCAGAACTTAACATGGATGACAGATGTTTCCAGTTATCAAAAAAGGTTTAAAATTTGTCCCAACAAGGAAAGGTAAAGTGGCCAATACTTTATTGGAAACTAAAATGGTCATAAGGAATTGGAATTTAGTTACTATCTTTGAAGGGAAAGGAGCTGGGTGTGAAACACTCAAAAAGAAGAGTAATATGAACCCCCCTTTGGTACCGGACTTACTCAATTTTGAAACCATTGTGGGTAATGAAATAAAAAAGTATTATAGGAATAGAAAGAAATGGTGTCCAAACAATATTAGTCCGGAAGAGAGGGATGTTTTGAATGAGATTATTAACAACAATGAAATAAGAATTATGAAACCAGACAAAGGGGGAGGGGTGGTTATTATGCATACATGGGAGTATATTGGAAAGATGCTGGACGTTTTGAGTGTAGAAGGAAGATGCAGTTTGGTGTCCAGAAATGAAATGAACATAGCCTACAGCAAGATTGACATGATTTTGGAGGGCAATTTGTTGCAAGGGGCTATTGATAAAACATTGTATGAATTTTAAGAGTATCCAGACCATTTATTTCTAGCATATTTGGGATCCCTAAGACACACAAGAATCCTTTGTACCCACCTATGAGACCTATTGTCTCATCAGGTGGGTCCAAGATAAAGCCTTTGGCTATATATGTTGACAAAAAGTTAAAACCATACCAAAAATTATATCCACATATCCTAGTGGATTCTTGGGATTTCCTTACAAAAATGGGGAAATTAATGTATGACAATGAATACAGTTTTATAACAGTGGATGTTAATGACTTGTTTTCAGTCATTCCACACGAGTTGGGATTAAGATGGTTGGAAGATATGATGCTAGAATTCGTTTTTTTTAATGGTGGTGATTTCAACCTAGTACTTGAGAGTGTGGAATTAGTTATGAAAAATAATTTTATATACTTTTAAGGAGAGATATACCACCAGATTGATGGTATACCTATGGGTGCAGCCTGTGCCCCAATAGTGGCAAATAGTCATTTTGTACTGGGAAAAGCATTAAGTGTTTGATTCTAGATACAAACAGTACATAAAAGCTTATTTTAGATTCCTGGATGATATATGCCAGGTTTGGAAGGGACCAAGGCATGAAATCGACAGTTTTATAAAGTATATTGGTCAAACTACTGATTTTTTAAAATTTAAACATGAAATATGGGAGGAGTATGTAAATTTCTTGAATGTAACTATAATGAAAGTGATGATGTTGAGAATAGAAAATGTAAGTCTAAACTATGCAGAAAAGAGTGTTTTTCAAATTCCTATCTCCACTATAGCAGTAACCATCTTATTAATCAGAAGTGGAATATTATTAAAGGTCAGATGATTAGGGCAATAAGAATGACATCAGAAGAGGAGGATATGAAGACAGAGTTGGAATTTATACAGGGTTTGCTTGTTGAGAGGGACTATCCTCTAGAGATTATAGTTAAAATTAAGCAGGAAGTGTTGGGGGAGTGGAATAAGAAATACATACAACTACTTGAAATGTGGGCAAGTGGATGGTGTTGAAGTGTTAGAAAATGAGTTAGAGAAAGGGAAAAGTGATGTATATATGGTACTGACATTTAATGAGGACACTAAAGCTATTAAGAACATTATACATAGAAATTTGACTTTATTTTCGTCTATGCCCAATAGTATCAAGATATTTTCTAACAAACTGAAATTTGGATATAAGAGAAATAAATGTTTGAAAGAACTATGTGAAAAGGAGCAGACAATGGGAAGTAACAGGAAGAAGATGGGCACCTATAAATATGGTAGATGTCCACAATGCCCATTTGTGTACAATCAGGAGGTTTTGGACATAGAATATATGACATTTTACCCTCGGGGTTATTATAATTGTCAGACTATGGGGATAGTATATTTGGCCAAATGCACCTGTGGTGCATACTATGTGGGCAAGACAGAGTGGAGTTTGAAGCAAAGAATATACGAGCACTTATATGACATCAATAGGAAAAGGGAAACTAACGCACTTTTTAGACACACACTAGTGTGCCTGCAAGCAGAGTTTAAATTTTGGGTCATTAAGCAGGTGAGTAGAAATGAAAGGGGTGGAGACTGGGAAGTACAATTAGAATTTAGGGAGATTATTTGGCAACTGCAGTTGCATGCGTGCAACCCACCAGGGCTCAATGATCATATTTCAGTTATGCCAGCATTAAAAATAAGAGCAAACAAGTATTGAAGCATAATAAAAGCTTAATATAATAATTATTAATTTTTATTTATTTATTTATTTATTTATTTATTAAGCAGTATTAAGCATATGGCTGTACAAAATTAAATGTTTTTAAGTTTTATACAATATGTGCTAAAATATATATAAGGAAATAACATTTATGCACAAACAACATCTATTGAGATTTTTATATATTGATATATATATATATATATATATATATATATATATATATATATATATATATATGTTTTAGCTACTATATTCATGAATTTATGTCTATAAAATGCATTGGGGGATTGTTTAATTGATTGAAGGTGTTAGTCTATTTAAATGAACAACCTTGTTGTTGACTCTGATGATGTTTCTGTACTAGGAAATGAAAGCTCTTAGTCCGTTTGCATTTTGTTTAAATTTACTGTCTATTGGAAATAAATAGTTTTTTGCAATAAAGGTAGCCTTTATTGTGCTGGAAAACTACTGAAGAATTTGTGGTTATTATGTAATAACTATAAAAAGATTATAGAATGTAATGATTTTTTATGGAGATTGTCTATTAGAAAATTGCCGGTTAAGGCAAATATGCCATACAAAAAAGGCAAGATAGAATATGTAATAAATGTGGAGAGCTTGAGACTACTGAGCATGTGTTTTTGAAATGTGAAAGAGTTAATAATTTGTGAAAAGAAATAAGTAAACATAATAGGGTGAAAAAGTTTGTTAAAATGTGAGAAAATAAATATGGACATAATAGAATTAGATTATTATGGTGCACAAAACAGGAAGAAATGAAGAAAATGGACAGAATAATATTTTCTGTTTCATGGACTATATGGAACGAGAGAGTAAATGAAATTAAATACAATGGAAAATGGACTTTGACAAAGATTTTGGAGAAAATGTTTTGGTTGTGGATAAAAAAGTGGGGAGGGAATGCTTAAAGTGAAGTTGAAAATGTATGGGGATTTGTAAATAATGTAAATACGTAAATATGTAATGTATACTCAATAGATAGCATGGGATCTTTTACATCAACCCGCGCTACCACCAACCCAAGCAGAGGGAACCTCAGTTTAATGTCTCATCCAAAAGACAGCACACTCAGGACCACTGCACTCTCTTATGCTACACTGCAGTGTCAGCAGTTTATCTCCCTGATATGGGAATTGAACCCATAGCCTTCTACACCAAAGTAAAGCGTGCTTCCCATTGCACCATTGACACTGTTTTTTTTTGTGTGTCTACAAGGTGAAGACTTTAACCAGTACACCAAATCCTTTTCTGGCATGAAATCTGAGCCACAAATTAAAACAAAGGGTTGAGATGCATCCCACACTTACCACTCAGTCAGTGCAAGCATAAGGGGCAAAGCCAAAAAAATGGTGGGGGGGACAAAGACATAAAAACAGGAATAGATTTTAAAAATTGCTCTTATAAAATTTAAAAGTGGTTAGAATAACAAGTTTTGCATTAATATGCATTTTCTAAAGAATATGAAGACTGAAACTTTAATTTTTGTCACTATGTAGTGAACATAGTCTTTTGCCAGAAAACTGCATGTTTTATGATGGACAGTCCAAAAACATGAGACAGAAATCTGGACATTCTGTAAAATTCTGGGCATTTGAGAGCTATGCCCTCAGATATTTTACTTTTTTAATCAGCATAATGTGATCATTTTTTCAAGATAAATTATTACTAGGAGACACAACAGAATCTCTTCTCTCTCTATGTATATATATATATATATATATATATATATATATATATATATATATATATATAGTTAGATATATATAACATGTGTGTGTGTGTGTGTGTATGTGTGTGTGTGTGTGTGTGTGTGTGTATGTGTGTGTGTGTGTGTGTATGTCATTTGACTGAAAACTCATGTCACTGAATCACAATTGATAGAAATTTGTATTACTTATATACCTCATTAACACCTATGTGGTGTGAAATGTTGCACCTTTAACAGCCTGCATATATCCTTGCATTTCAGAGGATTTTCTGAAAATTCTGCTAAAAAAAAGCAAAATATAATCAAGGATTTTCTACTGCAGGACATCCTAGATTAACAGTCTTAGGTTCATTTTATTAATAAACCCTTGCCTTTTCTATTTATGCATATTATAAGTTGGTAAATCACTTACTTAAAAAGTTAGACCCAAGGAAGGTCTGGACACCATAAAGAGCTATGGGTGTTAACTGGAAGTATACAAAAAAAGTGCTATAGTCCTGAATGAGATACAGTATGTGATGTTGTCATTTTTTCTCACGTGAGCTGTTAGAGAAGTGAGTTTACAAGAGTATTTATAGACTTGTCATGACCACCATCATGTCATAACCACAGATGTGAAGTTTGTGTTTGTATGTAGCACTGATTAACGGTATGTGGTGTTTTTTCTTTTCTCCAGAGCTATGCGACCTTAAAGTTAGTATATATAAGTAAGTGGTTGCGGGGGTTAAAGCCTCATTGTGAAAAACATTTTTTATTGTGTACTTGTTGTGTAGAATGTTTTTGATAAATTGTGATTCAACGAAATGAGGTTTTAGTCAAATGAGTCTAATGACTTATACTCACTGAGATCTTCTTCAGTGAGATGAGTGTTTAATGTGAAATGTAAAACACTCATATCTATATGTAGTTATATATTATATTTCACTACATCATTGACCCACTACAATGGCATGCAGCACATCAACCACAAAAGGCTGAAAATCAATATGCCAAAATGCTGATATGCATGTACCAAGCACAAACCTCAGTGCATGCAAACGTAAAATATAAAAACAAGAAAACATTTTTTTTTTGCAGGGTCAAGCTCCCCTGCACCCCCTCATGTGGCAGACTATGCTCACCACATCCCCCTGCTAATTATATGTGGCAACTATGAGATCACAAAACAATGAGGAAATGACAACATCCTAATCCTCATGTATAATGATCCTACAAAATAAACACTGTCATCCTTCCATGAACTGGTAGTTTGACAAACCGACCCTCCTAATTAAATTTTTGATATAATGACCATGTGACCAAACACACTACGTGTGTGTGTGTGTGTGTGTGTGTGTGTGTGTGTGTGTGTGTGTGTGTGTGTGGGTGTGTGGCTATAGATAATTTTCTACAGGACAAGAGCAAGAGTTGCCTCAAGATGTGGTGAGAGATAATTCAGAGCCCTTTAACCAGTGGTCATGTTTGTGTAACCCTTTTCCAGTAGTAACATGGATGGCAGAAAGGGCTGCAAATAAGGGGAAGGATGGCATCATCTGCCTATTAAATGAGATAGATCATCAGAGTATTCCGTCATTTGGTTTGCAAATATAAAATATACAAGAATACCCAAAACTACCTTTAAAGAACCCCCTTATCCATAAGTTATATATTTCATTACACAATGATTTTCAAGTATTTTCTGCACAGGAAACTTATGAAGTTGGAATTCTGACAGCCAGTGTCTAAGAATAACTTAATGATCTTCTCATAAATACTGGGCAGGTATAAAAATTATGCAACTCCAACAAAATCTTCCTTTAGTCCCCTTCTAAGGGACTTAGATACAGAAATGTAAGTAGTACCAATTCCACACTGTCATTGCAAAAACTCCTTTATGTGATGATACTATGAGGTGATATTAAAAGTGATCAGTCAAGGGGCTGTTTGTGAATAAATGCTTCAGTAATACTGCCAATGGAATCCATTCAGGTAATTGGATGATTTTGCAGAAAACACATCTTTGCAGAGGAAGGGAACTACCCTTTTCACTGATGCAACATATTATGAAAGTGGTAACAGGAGGCATAAGGGTGTTTTGAGCCAAACTAATGAACCTGTAGAGCAGTTCTTCACAGCCACCAACTCCAGATTACCTAATTTCCCATTGATATCTCCCTACGTTGGAAGTTCTGTGAGGGGCACTGCTTGGAAATTAAGCTGAAGTAACTGGTCCAGGAGCTGGAGAATGGAGTGTCTTGCAAAAATAATATCTGAATCCTTCAGCAATAACCATAATGGGAGCAGACAGGAGGGGAAATCGAATTTACTTATCTATTTGTTATTTGTTAACCAGGTTTAAGAACTAATTAATATCTTTTAATTAATATCTGTTTATGTCTTTGTAATGTATGCAGTGTTGCACTTGTATTCTCAGCAGACTGATCCAACATGTACATAAAGTGTGTATTTCTTGCCAAATGACAAACTTGATATACAAACCTACTACTCTAAAAGTGTTTTCTCACAATTTGTCTGAACTATGCTGGTGTCCAAATTCTCTAATAAGGTACTAGTTTTAGTGAGAGTTATCTGGTCAATTAATGCTGAACAGTCCTTTTTCCTACTTTCTGATGTATCTCCTGAATGTTGCTGCCTTACCAATGAAGCTGGTGCCAGTGTTAAAAAGACATCAGTTTAAGTGCTATTTGTACAGATTTGTCAAAGCTGGCAAATTTGTAACATCATAGCACCAAGTTTGCTTACATTATTATTTTTGCTTCTTTATCACATATGTTATTTGGTTAGAGATAATAGATGGTAAGTGGAGTAGCAATTGTTTTAGATTCACCAAAGAAGCTCGGGCAGGTTTCTGTTTTAGATCAGTTGGTATTTAAGGTAATTCCCTGAGAATCCTCTCATATGTATGCAGGACAAATTGTGTTCATTCACAGTTCATTACTCTCATAGGTTATATGGCTGATGGTTTTATGGACTTTCAGCATGGCTGTGATAAGTGCTAAAATGTGTATTTAAGAAATTTATATTAAGAAAATTATTTGTGTATGAGTGAACAATCAATAAGTTTTTAACAGAAATACAAGAACATGCAGACAAGCAAATGTAGGAATGCACTGTATGCGCAGACTAACTAATGGTTTCTTGGTTAGCAACTAGACTTTGCAACTGCTGCTTTATGTTTTCATGAAAAAAAAAAAAAAAAAAATATATATATATATATATATATAGATAGATATATATATATAGATAGATATATATATATGTATATATCTATATCTATATCTATATATATATATATATATATATATATACTTTTTTATTTTAAAGCTTGGTATAATGAAAGAAAGAAACAGAAGTGTAATATATTTATTTAAATATCCCTTTACTATGTTACTGAATTGTGTTCTCATTAGATTGTGAAGAAAAACTTTAGTTGATCAGACATAGCAATGGGACATAAAGAAGAGTGGAATTTAGCTATCTAAACATCAAGAGAAATTTGAAATTTTTAGGAGTCGTGGCAGTGAATTTAAGGCAGGTAATTAAATAACTAGAGGATATGGATAAAATTATAAAATTATAATTTATGCTGTAGTAAACTTAGATCTTGGCTGTTTCGTGGGACTGCCACATTATGAAGCAAGATCTTAGATGACATGAGAGAAATGGAAAGTTAGATTTAACAGAAATGTTGAAGTTAAGTCATCTGATAAGGCTTATCCAAAAAAGATGCACACGTCTTGAAGGCTGGCATAAAGACTTGAGCCCATAGTTAAAAAAATATATTCACATGTATAAAAGCTTCCGTCTACCTCTCTATGAGCATCACTGCCACTTAGCTTTCTAGCTTATGAATTTCTCAAAAAAATTACTTCACACATAGCCACAAAAATGTAAGGATATATACTGTAAGGAGAGCACAGGATCTTAAATGAGGCAATTAGAATCCAGCACAAGTACTGTTAGTTAAGGAATAATTTAGTAAACTGTAAACCTACTTAAGATGATGTTTAATTAACAGTAAATACTCCATAACAACTGCAATAGTTCACTTACTATAGGAAATCAACATAAAGGTAAACAAACAATAAAAAGGAATTCATATTGGTCCTGATACCTCCCAATACTAAAATGCAATGAGCATGCCCCATCAGTACTTTTAACTAGAACTCTGATTTCACTTTTTAATACTAGTTAATGTATATATCTGCTGTACTGTTATTCAATTGAGTTTACTGACTTGTGTTTTTATCGTAATATCTTTTGTATACCTTTATGGCCCATGATGTGCACAAAAAGGTCTTCAGACCAGTGTACTTACCTGATAACAAATGTAATAATAAAAATGAAATAAATACACAAGCTTAAAATGCAGTACTCCTGTAAAATATATTAAAATGCTGACTTGGCTGCTAGCTTGTCCACTGTCATCTGCAAAAGCTTTGCAAAGTTTATGGCATTGTTTTATCTCTGATTAATAATGTATATTTTAAACATGTTATTTAATCACACACACACACACACACACACACACACACACACACACACACACACACACACACACACACACACCTTGTGATACATACATTTGTTCACATGAACATCACATGATATACAACAACATATTTTTCACTTTAACTTTACTGCCATGGAGTATCCCCTCTTATAATGCGACTTGTTATTTTCATACTGATAATGATATTATACATTGCTAATGCCTGGAAAATTAGGCATACAAGGAGGTTATGTGACTTGTTCAGGGTCAGAAAGTAAACTGCTGCCTGAAAGCTTTGAACTTATGACCTGATGATTCATGAGTGCTGTCATAACAACAGATTATATTGCTTTAGAGACTGGCCTAAGTCCAAGACACACTTCTAATGCTCTAAAAGACAACAGGATTTGAACCCAGCAATGAATGCAACAACTAGTTTACTCTCAGCATTTTGGTTCAATTCTTTTAATTTTTGAGCAGGGCAGAGTCTTCTCCACTTTGCTTAGCAGAAGGGAAGGCACACACTGCATACAGGCAATAAAACAATAAAATGCTAAAAGTAAACTAAAGTTCATGGCTATTTGGCAGCTGTGCTTACATAGACTGTTGGTGATCTTTATTTTTTGATGCTGTAAGCAACTCCACCACATACAAGTATTTAACATTAACTAAAGCATGTGGTGGGTCAATAATATGGAACTGATATGCTTCTGCTTAAAAAAAATGTTGGATGATTGTTAAGGAAAGCAATTTGAATTAATTTTAACAGCTGTTGATTTTATATAATAAAATAATATAACATAGCTGTGCACATATCCCCTTCTTAAGTGCTAGTGAATCCCTCAACAAAGTATAAGGACCTAAATTTTAATTTTTTTTTCTGTGTGTGTGTTTGCATGCAAAGGGAAAACAAGAACAAAGGACAAGTACAGAGTGGTATATACAGACCACCAGCGCCTCGAGCTTGAAAAAGAATTTCACTACAGCAGGTACATCACAATCAGAAGGAAAGCAGAATTAGCAGCGGCACTTGGGCTTACGGAACGGCAGGTCAGTGCTCACAACATACTATGTCGATGTTTTTCACAGTTTCACTACAGGAAAAATAGATATTAAACTCTCCTATGTACCTGCTCTAACTTCAATACCCTCCTTCTCTCTTAATGGGAAAACATTCTTTGCACATATTGATGGGGGAGGCATTACAATCCCATTTCATGCTGGCACTTTAAAATGGGCGAGTATTTGGCCCTGAACTTTATCAGGTTATGTTTCATGCTTGAGCTTTCCAAAGGAATGGCCTGAAGATTTAGCAATCTAGAGCCAAAGAGCATACATGTGAAGTAATAATCAGCACTGGCGTGGAATGCAGATCACAGTATTTTGTTCAGTAAAGGTAAGTATATGTAGTTAAAGTGGAATAAAATGCCTGTTGTATGTAGTTAATTGCTGACATGGAAAAAAAAATATTCAGGGCACACTTTCAGAGCTGTTAAAAAGGCTATAATAGAGATGCACAACCCTTCAGACTTTTTTCAATTAAAGGCACATTTGTCTTGAGCTGTAAATACATTTCATAATTTGACTTGGAAGGTGCGTTGTTGAGTAAAGAATATCAGTATGTCTAAGGAATATCCTCCCATTGTGCCAAGATCCTTTGTACAAAGTAAGGTTTCTTGTCCTCCCTTAACATGGAGTTTAATTCAAACTTTCATTCTGTCACAGAGGCAAATAAATTTTATTTTTCTGTTGTCTGTGGTTCAGTCTGTCAGATGCAAATAAGTGTTATTTTTCCCCTTTCTGTGGCTAATGAATTATATACTGAGGCACAACACACATTTTATGTGAATGACATAATTTATCTTTTTATATAAATATCCAGCATTAGATTTTCTTTATTTGCCTCAGCCAGTTACCATACATTCATCTTCATCTTTCTCAACCTTCATCTGTGTTATCATCCTTTATTTCCTCAGTCTTTGGCCACATCATCATCTTTCATCTTCCTCAAAGTGAAGCCACATCATCATCATCATTATTCTTCCCATGGGTGCAAGCTTTTACAAGGCACGGATGTTCATTGTGCATACAGCTGCAGTCATAACAGATGGGTTATTCTGCCGTCAGGCTGGTCCTCGGTCGACCGAATTCCAAAGTCTAGGTCCAGCGTTGGTTGTCGTCGCTTCTTTCCTGACGTCAGTGTGGCAGGGGTATAAAAGAGGCAGCCAACTCCATTTTCTTCAGTCTTTCTTGCCGCGCGGTGCCCGAAGCAGAAGCAGTTTGCAAGTGCCGGTCGGCCAGCTGCTAAGATTTACGAAAGTATTTCAGCCGAAGTCTTGTTGAAAGCTAAGTACCCCGTTGGGGAAACTTTTCTTGCCTCAGACCGATGTCAGACAAAGTTAATAATTGCATTTCATGTGGGAAGCAAATACCACGTAAGGATTTCCACTCTTTCTGTATACCTTGCTTAGGCCCAGACCACGATGTCTCGGCCTACCGTTTTTGTGCTAGATTCAACAAACGCACTATTAAGCGTTGGGCGGAGTTCGCCCTTCACTTTTTTGGCAAAAAAATTTATTATATTATGTCGTCGGATACTCCGACTCCAGTTTTGAGCAAAAAACACAAAGATAAGGACCGACATACGAGGTCCGCACCACCTACTGAAACCACGCTAAGGCTGACTACCGGTTCTCTGGTACTCAGCGAGGCACCTACGCAGCCCCTGATTACCGATGACAATGCATTACTGGAGTCTTCAGTACCCGAGGTCGCAGGCTCCTCGGCCCCCATTCCTTCTACTGATACCGACGCCACTCCTGGCGGAGAAACCCAGAATTTAGACAGGCCTGCCATTTCTCAAGGGGTCTTCAGACCTTCCTCCTTCTCTATTAAAGCCTTCACTAAATCCAAAACAGCCATGAAAACCAAAAAACAAGTTCCTCAGACCCCCTCTCAAGGCACCATGCCTAAAAAACAGATGCTTAAAATGGCTGAGGCTTTGATTACTCTTATCAGGGGTTCTCAATCCCCCTCTGACAAAAGGCCCAGATTAGAGGAAGACTACCCTTCCTCAGATCAAGCTTCTATTACCTCAGAACTATCTGAGGACCAGGATTATGCCTATTCTCCATTCGAAGACTCTGATGCAGAGGAGTCTATTCCCTCGGTCTCCCCCACTGAGGACTTCTCTTTTGGGGAAACCCTGCATACATTGAGGGAACACTTTCACTGGGAAGGCCAAGATTACTCAGATTCAAAGAAAAGGCTCAGGGAATTTCTTCTGCTCCCCCAGCATAGGCCTCTGGCTATCCCTCCTGTTTTAGATATATTGGATGATGTGTACACAGAAGCCAGCCTTAATCCTGATTCTTTGCCTCCAGCTCCTGTTAAACCAGACAGGCATTACCGGGTTCCTGATTCTCACTAGTTCCTATATAAAAGCCATACTGCTGACCCAGAAACTATTTCACAGGGTCCCAAGGGAATTAAGGCCTCTACTGCTAAAAAAACATTACCTTCAGAGAGAGATTCCAGAGCTTTAGAAAGGTGGGGGAAAATGGTGTACACCTTCGCCACTTTAACCATGAGGGCATTAAACTGTCAGTTCCATATGTTAAAGTATCAACAGTTTTTGATATCTCAGCTGAAAAACAAGATGACACAACCAGAACAACCAGATTTGAAAGAGTTGCAGGATTTGTTGCATGGTGCAGAGCAAGTGGGTAAACATACCTTGCAGTGTGGTTTTGATGCTTTAGAGGCCTCATGTAGAGCTGCTGTTACGGGGTCTGTTATACGTAGGCATGCTTGGCTCAA
Source organism: Protopterus annectens (assembly GCF_019279795.1). Lineage (NCBI taxonomy): Eukaryota > Metazoa > Chordata > Ceratodontiformes > Protopteridae > Protopterus > Protopterus annectens. Next base: position 1,898,156,687 of record NC_056733.1, on the reverse strand, counting down.
AGAGCAAACCTTACCAGATCATGTCAAAGCTAAATTATTAGATGCACCTCTTCAAAAAGATGTATTGTTTGGTGTTAAAGCTGAGGAGGTGCTAAAGAAAATGGAGGAAAAAGCGAAATCAACGCAAACAGTGAAAGATTTCCTGCAGGTACAGCCTCCACGTTTCAGCAGAAACTGGCCTTCAAAAAATTGCTCCTTTCCAGCCACGGACAGACCTCAAAGGGGCAGATACAGGCGTCCAAGGGGTAGAGGGCAACCTCAAGGATCTTTCAGAGCCAGACAGTGGCAAGCACCAACCCCAAGAGGTGGAGAAGATAGATCACAGTCTTTTAGAAAACAGACACAATGACTTCCCCCTACACCTGCCAAGGAAAGCTTTAATGGCAGCACCTTTGGGCGGAAAACTGACATTATTCTCAAAAAATTGGCATATTGTTACAAAAGACAAATGGATTCTGGACATTATAGACAGAGGCTACAGGTTCCACTTTCACACCTTTCCAAAAATGAGAGGCATGCCAAACCTGCCACAAAATCAAAGGGCAGAGGCACAAAAACAAATTTCAGCTCTCATGGACATGAAAGCAATTCAAGAGGTACCTGCAAAAGAACAAGGTCAAAGGTTTTATTCCAGACTATTCCTGGTACCAAGGAAAGACAAAGATTGGAGACCTATCTTTGACCTATCCATCCTAAACACATTTCTACAGGTGCCAAAATTCAAGATGCTCACATTGCAGCAGCTTCTTCCCACGCTGGGCAAGGAGTCTTGGCTGGTAACATTGGACCTCAAGGAGGCATACCTGCATGTCCCTATCAGACAAGATTGCAGAAGATACCTCAGATTTCTTGCAGGTTCAACCCATTACCAATTCTCTGCATTGCCCTTTGGCTTATCTACTGTGCCCAGAGTGTTTACGAAATGCCTGGCATCAGTAATCGCCTTCTGCAGACAACAAGGGATACAAATCTACCCATATCTGGACGACTGCCTGATCCAAGCGGACAGCAAGAACATACTACTGCAGCACCTGGTGTTTGTAATAAAGCTGTTGAACTTCCTGGGATACACAGTCAACAAGAAGAAATCAAAACTAATACCCTCTCAACAGATAATTTTCCTGGGTGCCAGCTTGGATACAACCACCCAGATGGCCTACCTCATGCCAGACAAGCAAGGGCAACTGTCTCAATACTTCAGAAAAATGGCAACTTACACCAGGCTAACTGCAAGGAAAGTCCTGCAGGCTCTGGGATTCATGGCATCTTGCATCCTACTAATCCCATGTGCAAAGCTGCATATGAGGAAACTTCAATGGTACCTAAAAAACTTATGGTCTCAACACAGCCACAGCTTGGAAGCAATTATACCACTCATTCCATGCCTTCAAAAGGAATTTATGTGGTGGGCTCAAGCTTGCCAAAGAAACACAGGTCTTCCCTTCTCTGTACCTCAAGCAACTCAAATCATCACAACAGACGCCTCAGACTACGCCTGGGGAGCACACATGACAGATCAGTGCATTCAAAGAAAATGGACCCGAAAAGAGAAGCACCTTCACATCAACCAAAAGGAAATGCTAGCCATGCAAAAGGCTATTATGACCTTCAAAGACCTACTGCATCCAGGCCAACCTTTGATAAAGACAGACAGCACCACGGTGATGTGGTACATAAACAAACAGGGGGCAACTCATTCATACCCCCTGTGCAGGCAAGCCATGACCCTATGGAACACAGCACTGGAATTGCAAATTCAACTACGGGCACAATTCCTGCCAGGGAAGGAAAACACACTGGCAGACAACCTAGGCAGAAATATGACAGATCCACACGAATGGAAGTTGCATCCTCAAGTTTTCACAAAGATAACTCAGGCATGGGGACAGCCAGACATAGATCTCTTTGCTACCCACAGAAATTGCCAGTTGAAAAAATTTTGTTCAAGGACCTATCATCCACAGGCCTGGAAAGTGGACGCACTTTCCTTCAATTGGGCAACATTGACAGTCTATGCCTTCCTGCCTCTTCCTCTGCTGCCCAAAGTTCTATTAAAAGCCAGAGCAGAGAGGCCGAAAATGATTCTCATTGCTCCAAACTGGCCAAGACAACACTGGTATCTGCTCCTGAAGAGCCTGACACATTCCCCACCATGGATCCTACCTCTAGTCCCTCTTCTGTTGTCCCAGCACAACTGCAAAACTCTTCACAGCCATCTCAAAACTCTAAATCTAGCTGCATGGAGAATTCCTTGATTTCCCAACAGTTTCTCCTCTCCAAGGAGGTGCAGGATGTCATCTTGGAGGCCAGAAGACCTTTTACTAGAAAGGCCTACTCCGCCAAATGGAAACGATTTTGTGCCTGGAATCAAAAGAAGGGACAGAATCCTTGGGTAATAAATATACCTCAAATTTTACAGTACCTAGCGGAGATGTTAAACAATGGACTTTCCTTCTCCTCCATCAAGATCCATGCTTCAGCCATTTCTGCACAATACAACACAGATCCTCCTTTATTCTCTCATCCTCTCTTAAGGCAGTTCCTCAGAGGGGCAAAGAATATAAAACCCCCAAGGAAACCACCAGTCCCTGCTTGGGACCTCAACTTTGTATTGGAAAAGCTGACCCTTCCTCCCTTCGAGCCAGCTTCTTCATCAGAGTTACAGTACTTGTCATGGAAAACAGCCTTTCTTCTGGCTATCACCTCAGCTCACAGGGTTTCGGAGCTACAGGCCCTCATGGCTGTGCAACCATTTATCATTTTCCATCAGGACAGAGTTTCCTTACGAGCCAATCTTACCTTTATGCCAAAGGTAGTATCCAGTGTAGCTTTGAATCAGACTATCCACTTACCTACCTTTTATCCTAATCCACAAAACAAAGGGGAAAGACTACTACATTCCTTGGACATTCATAGACAACTTTGTTATTATTTGGACAGGACAAAGCCATTCAGGAAATCTGAGCAACTCTTTGTGTCCTATGCTACAGGTGCTCAAGGAAAGGCTATTTCCAAACAGACAATTTCAAAATGGATAGCCCACTGCATACACTTTTGTTACTCATTTCATGGAAAAATTGTGCCTGCATGCATCAGATCCCACTCCACCAGAGCCACAGCTACCTCTGCAGCCTTCCTCAGGGGGGTCCCTACCAAGGACATTTTGGAAGCAGCCACCTGGAGTACAGTGCACACTTTCTCCAAGCACTATCACCTCCCACTATACTCTAAATCTAGAGCAGGCTTTGCCACAGCAGTCCTGCAGGGCATCCTAGCCCCTCCTAGTTCCACTTAGTGCCTACCACCCTTACTTAGCTTTGGGATTCTACCCATCTGTTATGACTGCAGCTGTATGCACGATGAACATAGTACAGTTTTGTACCTACCATAAATGTAGATGTTCAAGTGCTCATACAGCTGCAGTCCAGGTTTCCCTCCCTCCATCCCCTCTTAGGACAGGCCTTATGACACACACTTCTCATATAACCTTTTGGGGTATTCTTTTATGGTGTATTTGCTTGCAACTACTGTTTTTGATTTATTAACATTGCATTTTTTGCATAACATTATGTTTGCCTTTCTTCTGGGGGCACCTGACATCTGGGGCAAGAAAAACTGAAGAAAATGGCGTTGGCTGCCTCTTTTATACCCCTGCCACACTGACGTCAGGGAAGAAGCGACGACAACCGATGCCGGACTTAGACTTTGGAATTCGGCCGACCGAGGACCCGCCTGACGGCAGGATAACCCATCTGTTATGACTGCAGCTGTATGAGCACTCGAACATCTACATTTATGGTAGGTACAAAACTGTACTTTAGGGATGCTGACAGAGAGGATGTAAAGTACCATAGTTTGTGAATTATCAGTAATTCAGTATTTATTCAAACTATCTCTGTTGTTTAAATGGATGATTGACCTTGTAAGCTTATAATGTTGCTGTCCTGGTGAGGAGTCAAAAAGCTTTTTTTTTTTTTTTTTTTTTTTTTTTGGCTACTGAACTTCAGTTCAAGGGGATGCCAGTCTTGAAGACTGCCCTAGGTGGCAGATTACCTAGCTACTGCTGTGAGCTATGGTATCAGCTTATAGCTATGATTTTTTATCTTCTTCAATCTATAGCCAAGTCATCATCCTTCATCTTCCTCAGCATGCAACCACGTGATTATCTTTCATCTTCCCCAGCCTGTAGCAGTGCTTTCCTACATCTTCATCAGTCTATAGCCATGTCATTCTTCATCTTTCTCTACCTGCAGCCATCCTATCATCCTTCATGTTCCACAGCCTGCTGTCATGTTTTATGCCCATCTTCCTCAGCATGTAACTATGCTAGCACCTTCATCTTCCTCAGACTGTTGCCATGCTATCACTCATTGCCTTCCTTAGTATCTATTCATGTCATAGCCTTGATTTTTCTCAGATGTTATGTATGCCACAATCCTTCAGCTTCCTCAGCCTGTGGCTAAGATCTTATTCTTCATTTTCCTCAGTGTGTAGTTGTACTTTGTCATCAGCCTGCAACACATGTTAGTGTCCAGCAGCTTCAATAGCCTAAAACATGCTTTCATTTTCATCTTCCTCAGCCTGTAGCTGCACTTTCTCCTTCAGCTTTCTTAGTCTGTATCCATGTTATATACTTATTTTTGTTAGCTATGCCACTACCCTTCATCTTGCTCACCCTATAGCTATGATCACACTCTTCCTCTTTATAACTATATGGTCATGCCATATCCTTCATCTTTCTCATCCCGTAGCAGTGATGTTATCTTGCTCTGCCTCTAACACCTGCTATCACTTTTCTTCTTTCTTAATTTGTAGCTATGTTGTCATTTCTTCCTCTACTTGCAGCCACACTATTGATCTTCATTTCTTTCACTCTACAATCACAATTTCATTCTTAGTCATCCTTAGCTTGCAGCAGTTTATATGTTCTTCTGAGATGAACTATGACCTAAGCTTAGCATTCTGTCATAGATTAATTTGAGTTCCTATCTTAATTAATGCCAAAGCATACACCAACCTTGTGACTGCTCATTTTCAAATACATTTATCCATCACATACTCAAAAATCATTCTGTAGAATGTCATCTCATGATGAACCTCTGCTGTAAGTTTACTTTGTTTTGAATCATTTTTATTAGATACCTGCACATCAGACCAAATAAATATAACAAATGAATCCATCAAAGACTTGCAGGTCTTTGGTGCGGTGGTGCAGCGGTAGCGTTGTTGCCTCACAGCAAGAGGTTCTCCTGTACGATTCTCGGCTGGAGTGCCTTCTGTGTGGAGTCTGCATGTCCTCCCCACGGTCAAGTGGCCTCCAAAAGACATGCGTGAATGGGTGTGCCTTCGCTGAAGGTTGGGCGTCAGGTTGGCAACTTGGCACCATAAAAATCTACTGCCAATCAGTAGCGGACCGGAGTTCCGCTGTGGCAACCCCTAACCGGGAAAAGCCAAAAAGACAAACAAAAACTTGCAGGTCTTTGGTGGATTCTTTTGTTATTGGTTTGTTTTATCCAGTTATTCATTTCGGGTTCTCAAAATAAAAAAAATGCAAGCACATGCACTGGATTCAGGTACAACTTGTAAGATTCATATTCCATGGCATTGTTCTTACTATGCGCTGTATAACCAGTGAACCAGTTTCATTCTCTGATACATAGTTCTCAGCAGCTCTGAGGATCTTCCATACACCTTTTTACAATTCTTATTTAACATTCTTTTGCAATCTCTGAGAGGGTGAACAAAATACCTTTAGAGTATATTCATCACATACAGTTTCCTCATTTGGGACATAAACTGTCATTTGCTTTGTGACATTTTATTGTTGCCATATTATTGTGTTTTACAAAACCCACATTTGTATGTTTCCCCAACATTTTCAGTGGACTTCGTAAACTGTGTACATAGATCACTATCTTGGGATACCATTATTAGCCTTTTTTCTGTTGGTTTCACTTCACCTCTCTTTATTCATTCTTGACCCTTCCTTGGTCAACATGAGGTTGTGCCATAAGATCTCTGTACTTGCCACTACATTTCTAGATTTTCCATTTTTTCTTCTTACTTTATCCTTTTCCTTATATTCTTTTTTTTTCTTGTTTATTTTTTGGGCAGATTTCAGTAGTTGTCTAATTTTTGTCTATTTCTGGTTTGATTTCCATTCCTGCTTTATTCCAAAATGCTTCTGCTACACTATGCAAGGAAGTCATCTTATACCCATGATTATAGATCTCTACATATAATGAGTTTTGAGGAGGCCCATACTTCCTTAAGAGTGAGAAATATATAATCTTGTTATGCGCTGATTTTTATATATCATTTGATAATATCAGCATGAAACATTTTTCTTGTTTTCATGTCCATTTAATTCAGTACTTTTTTGGGCTAATCAGTCACCACAAAACTATAGGTTTGAAATGGAAGAACACATTGATTTATAATTTAAACTTTATTTCTCGATGCCAAGGCAGATGTTTTTCATGTTTCACTGTTGCAATCCTCACATATGGGTTATCCAGCTCCTGGTAGCCCTCAGTCGGCCTAAATACCAGAGTGCTTGGTATATGACGTCGGCTGTCGCCAGTTGTAAAACTGATGTCAGTGCATCAGGTATAAAGGGAGGCAGCCAGCACCATTTCTTCAGTCTTTCTTGCCACGGAGCCCAAAGCAGATGCAGTTCACACTAGTGCCGGTTGGCCGTTTACCTTTGTTTCGCTTTCTGACTACCAAGTTGAAGACGCCTTCAGATAAGTACCCCATTGGAGATCCTTTTTTCTTGCTTTAACGAATGTCAGATAAAGTTAATAACTGTCTTGATTATGGAAAACTGATTCCACACCATGATTTCCATTCTTATTGTATAACTTGTTTGGGCCTTGAGCACGACGTCCCTAACTGCGATCTCTGTGATTCCTTTAACCTGCGTACCATACGCCATAGAGCTAAGATTTTGTATAAGCATTTTGCAGTCTGGCCTAAGTTTGTCAACATGGCATCTTCTGGTCTCCCAACTTCGGATATACCTAAGAAACGTAAAGACAAGGACCGCGACAGGCCTAGGGTTACATCTTCTAACGATGCACTGGTAAAATTGGTTGTCAGCACAGTGGTAGTCAGTGAGGCGCTTTCGCAGCCCCTGCAGTCCACAGATTTTCAGCCACAGGCCTCTGCTGAATCTTTTACGGAGTCCTCCATGCTGCAGGCTGCTTTTTCATCTTCGTTCCCTCCACTTGTCGCCACCTCAGATGGGTCCAGAGCCGCTTTGATGGCACCAGCTTCTGACACCTCTTCTTTTTGACATGAGACCAGAATCAGACCAACTACCTTAGTTCAGACTTATGCAGTTGCTAGGCCTCCCTAGTCCCACTGGATTGCTAGTAAACCCTCCAGTCGCAAACCTACTCACAAGCAGGCATCAGCCTCCCCTCCTGTACCTCAGTCCCAGTTGGTAAAGATGGCTGGTGATCTTCTTTTCCTGATCAGGGGCTGTCATCTCCCCCCCCCCTTTAAAGAGGGATTTTATTATCTCCTGATGTTTTGTCTGTCTCAGATTCTGAAATTTCCAGTATGTCTGCTGGTGAAGAAGGAAATTCTCAACTTTTTTCTGGCTATGAGGAATCTGATGCTGAGGACTCTATCCCTTCTGCCTCCCCTCCAGTAGATTTTTCCTTTGGGGATACATTGAATACTCTTAGGGAACATATTAAATGGGAATGTCAGGATTTTCCACAGTCTAAGAAAAGAGTCAGAAAATTTTTAGATTTGCCGCAGCATAAGCCTCTGGCTATACCTTCAGTTTTGGAAGTTGTGGATGATGTTTTCATGGAAAATTCTTTAACTCCTAATTCTGTTCCTCCTGCCCCAGAAAACCGGATAGGTATTACAGGGCTCCTGATTCTCATCAACTCCTTTTTAAAAACCCTACTGCTGATCCAGAAATTATTTCTCATGGCCCTAAGGGTGTTAAGCCTACTATTGCTAAAATCCCTGTGCCTTCTGATAAGGAATCTAGGACCTTGGACAGGAGGGGGAAAAAATCTATACCTCTGCAACTCTTGCCATTAGATCCGTGAATTGTCTTTTTCACATGCTTGTATCAGCAGCATACTTTGGAGGATTTTAAGGCTAAACTTGGAGATATTCCTTCTATGACAGAAAACAAAGATTTACAAGACTTACTGAATTCTGTCACTTTAATTAATAAGCATTCACTTCATTGTGGTTTTGATGCTTTGGAAGCTTCCTGCAGAGCAGCAGCCACTGGTTCTGTAATTAGAAGGCATGCTTGGCTCAGGGAGCAGCCTCTTTCTGAACCAGTTAAATTGCTGGATGTTCCTTTGCACAAGGACAATCTTTTCGGTAATAAGGCTGAGGAGGTACTGAAGAAGTTGGAGGATAAGGCAAAATCTATACAAGCTGTAAAAGACTTCCTTGAGGTTCAGCCTCCTCGGTTCAGTAGACATTATCCTTCCAAGAATTTGTCTTTCCCTGATCCTGGCAAGCAGGGTCACTCTAGGCCTAGGAGTTTCAGGTCTTCCAGAGTGCAGGCTTCTGCCCCTCAAAGGGCTAAACAATGGCATTCTTCTTTTGCTAAATTGGGGAGTTCTAAGCTAGATTCCCAAAGCAAACATTCTCAATGACTCCAGCCTTCTTGTGCCTACCTCTGCGCACCCTGGGTTTTCTTTGGGGGGAAGGTTGGCCAGGTTCACAGAGGTATGGTCTACCATCACAGATGACAAATAGGTGCTCAATATAGTAAACCAAGGCTACAAGTTTTACTTTCACACCTTTTCTCTTTTACAAAGGTACCCAGACATACCCAGAACTCACAGGGCAGAGGTAGGAACTCAAATTTCGTCACTACTGACTATGGGGGCTATAGAGCCAGTTCCTGCAAATCAGGCAGACCTAGGCTTTTATTCAAGGCTTTTTCTGGTTCCCAAGAAAGGGGGCACCTGGCACCCTATTCTGGATCTGTCCATTCTAAACACTTTTCTGGTGATTCCCAAATTCAAGATGCTAACCCTTCAACAATTACTACCAATGCTGGAAAAGGATTCATGGCTGGTAACTTTTGATCTCAAGGAGGCCTATCTGCACATCCCAATAAGGGAGAGTTGTAGGCAGTTCCTTCGCTTCAGGGCTGGGGAGCAACACTTTTAATTCTCTGCATTGCCCTTTAGCTTATCTACTGCTCCCAGAGTTTTTACGAAGTGCTTGACTCCAGCCATTGCTTTTTGCAGACATAGAAACATTCAAATTTATCCTAACCTGGATGACTGTCTCCTTCAAGCAAATTTCCCAGAGCAACTGTAATGCAATATATATACTGCAATATAGTGCAATATCCCCAGAACCCCTATAGTGCCTTTTTTAGGCAAGGTTCAAATGACAAATTCACCACTGTAGCAGGAACAGGCAAGCAAAAACTGAGGGTAATGCTACTCAATGTTAGAAGTCTAAATCTCAAAATGCACTCACTCGAGGCACTCCGTAAAATGGAGAACATCGATATCTGTGCAGTGACCTGGTTTAAGGCTCCAGAGAGCATCCTTGCACTACCAGGCTATAACTCATACCACACTTTTCAGCCATGTAACCTGGACCGAAACACCAAAGGCAGAGGTGTGTCCATATTCATTAAGGAAATACACACCTCCAGGCTAGTTGCTCAGCGTAATGCATCCGAGGTTATCCAAGTGCAACTAACTCTGGGCAAAACTGCAATCCAAACTGTAACTTGCTACAGATCCCCCACCATGCCCCAGGATTCCCACTCCTCTTTTCTTGATGTACTGGAAAATATTAGGGTTCATCCAAACACCCTAATAATGGGCGACTTCAACTACCCCACCATTAACTGGGAAAACTACTTGTGTACCAACTCCTTAGCTCAATGCTTTCTGGAATTCATAAACTCCAATGCCCTGGATCAACTTATCCACACCCCCACCAGCCACCAGGGGCAACAATATCCTAGACCTAGTCATTACCAACATGAGTGACCGGTGTTCCACACCTGTAGTCAAATCCTCGTTGGTCCGATCCGACCATAAGCTAATCACCCTTGATATCCACATCCTGCCCCCACCCCCCATTAAGGAAACCACGGTAAAAAAATTTCTCCAAAGCCAACTTTATGCTTCTTAAGACAGAAGTGGTGAACTTCATGACACCCATGCAGATGGACAATACAGTTATGACTGCTGAATCCTACACAAATGCACTCTATAAGCACTTACACAAGTGCATAGATCGTGCTATCCCAAACAGAACCAAGATGCTATCCTCCAAAAAAAGGAAGCCAATCTGATGGTCCCCTGCCATAAACAAACTGTACAACAGAAGGAAGAAACTGTTACAAAAGAGAGTAAAATCCCATGAGTGGAGGAGCTCCCTGATCAGCCTCAGTAAGAACCTGAGATCCCTTATAAGATCCTCCAAAGCTAGCTACAAAAACAAAATCTCCACTAATTCTAAAGACAACTACAAAGCATTTTATAGCTATGTCAAGAATCTTGATGGCAACACCCAGATCTGCTCTGAGTTACAGCACAACGGCATGAAAATTACAGAACCAACTGATATTGCCAACATCCTGGCAGATAGGTTCAGTGCTAACTTTACCCCCCACCCCTTAAAGGGCCCATATCTATACAGGAAGAATGAAGAGTCCCTGTAATCACAACTACGCAGGTAAAAGCTGCAATCTCTAAAGCCAAATACACAGCATCCATGGGACCGGACAACATCCCAGGCTGCATTTTACACGAACTTCAGAATGAACTGGATCCCCACTTAATTACCATGTTCAATAATAGCCTCGCATCAGGCTTTGTGCCCACTGACTGGCGCACAGCAACAGTTATCCCACTCCACTGATCCCGGGAACTATCGACCTATTAGCCTGACGAGCCTGGTCTGCAAGGCCATGGAACGTATCATCATGGAACTCATAAACAAAGACATTGGTAACCTCCAAACTCTGGTTCCCACCCAGTTCGGGTTTGTGAAAGGCAGATCATGCCTCCTGAACCTAATCAACTTCTTTGAGGCAGTCTCCAAAGCCGTAGATGAGGGTAAGGTGGTTCACACAGCCTATCTTGACCTCGCCAAGGCTTTTGACACCATCCCCCATTCTGGAATTATTGATAAACTCACTAAACTAGGTATAAATCCTTATGTCACAAGATGGGTTGCCAACTAGCTCACTGACAGAACCCACACTGTAAAAGTTGCAGACTCCAAATCTGACCTCAAAGCAGTGACAAGTGGAGTACCACAGGGTTCTGTCCTGGGACCTGTCCTGTTTGATGTCTACTTCTCTGAAGTACAGGCTAACACAGAAGGCCTCTGGCTAATGAAGTTTGCAGATGACTTCAAACTAGGAGCCATAGTCAAGTCCCCAAATGATGTGGACATCCTACAGAAGGGCCTCACTGAGACAGTTGCCTTGTGTCAGAGCCATGGCCTCAAGCTCAATGCCAAAAAGTGCAGTGTCATCCCCTTTGGTAAAATCCCTGTACCCATGAACCACATAGGCAGCAATCTACTTAACATCGAATGTGTGATAAGAGACCTTGGGACCCAGGTGGACAGTAGTCTCTCCTTTGATAGTCACATCGCCACAGTAGTCGGGAAGTCCTTCTACGTGGCACACCTCATCATAAAAGGGTTCTCATCCAGGAAAAAAGAGGTCATTGTTCCTCTCTACTCGACACTCATTAGACCCATTGTAGAGTACAACGCCCCTTTTGAAATGTACCTCACAAGACATCTGCAGCAGCTGGAAAGGCCACAGAAGTACCTCACAAAAAGAATTACTGGCCTCAAACAAATGCCCTACACTGACCATCTCAAAAAACTCCAGCTTTACTCCGTAGCATATCGCCTACTCCAAGGTGATCTCTGCCTAACATATAAAGCTATGTCAAACCCAGAGCTGTTGGACATGCTACAACTAAAGAAATCCCAGTCCCTCTGAGCTACACACTCTAGGGACCTAAACCATGTCACCACAATAAACAGGGCATGTGGGAGGGATAGATTCCTGTCCCAGGGACTTCCCATACTCTGGAACAGGCTACCCATCTATGTCAAGCAAAGTTATTCATTAGCACTCTTCAAGAAAAATCTTGATGAGTGTATGAGAAATAGGAAATACACCCCAGGGATCACTTCTTTGGCTCTGCTTGACAGTGGCACAGGAAAATAACTTTCTTGGGTGGCATAAGCCAGGGAACCTTGTTGGCTAGGCTTACGTAGGCCCTTGGGCCGATAGCCTAGTACCTACCTATGAACCTATGAACCTATGAACAACTATAAAAGGATTTGGATTTCGTGAAGAACATTCTCACCTCTTTGGGTTACACTCTCAATGAAAAGAAGTCAAAGTTGGTTCCTTCAAGGGAGATTGTTTTCCTGGGAGAGAGTCTGAGTACAGCAACCCAGATGGTATTCCTTCCTCAACAGAAGCAAGAAGATCTTTCTGCTTACTTCATGAACTTGGCAATCATGACCCAGCTCTCTGCAAGGCAGTTCCTGCAAGCACTGGGGTTCATAGCTTCATGTATTTTGAAGATCCTATATGCAAGGCTGCATATGGGAAAACTTCAGTTGTACCTCAAGAATCTTTGGTGTTAACACACATAGGACTTAGACTTGATTCTTCTCCTGATTCCCTGTCTACAAATGGAGTTCCTCTGGTGGGTGACAACCTGTTCTCAGAACAAGGGTCTGGTTTTCTGCCCACCACCTGCCAGCCAGGATCTCACCACAGATGCCTCAGATGTTGCATGGGGGGGCTCATCTGGAGGGCAGGGGCATACAGGGGACTTGGAGCACCCAACAGATTCATCTACACATAAACTTAAAAGGATTGATGGCAGTGCAGCAGGTCTTGCTGGCTTTCAAGGACTTACTCTACCCTGGGACTCTGCAGATCAGGACAGACAATACCACAGTCATGTGGCACATCAACAAGCAAGGGGGAACTCACTCTTACCCTTGTGCAGACAAAGCATGAGGCTATGGTCCATAGCAGCATCCATGGGCTTACATCTAATAGCCCAGTATCTTCCAGGGAGGCTAAACTCCTTGGCGGATCATTTGAGCAAACATATTCTGAATCCTCATGAATGGCAGCTGAACAGGGACATTTTCCATCTCATCACTCATCATTGGGGCACCCCACAAGTGGATTTTTTCTCCTCTCACACCAATCATCTACTTCCAACCTTTTGCACCAGGGAGTTTCACAACAAAGCTTGGAGGGTGGATGCTTTGTCCTTCCCATGGACGCACCTCTCAGTTTATGCATTCCCTCCTCTTCCTCTTCTTCCCAGGGTGCTGCAAAAGATAAGGGGCAAAAAAACACAGGCTATTCTGATAGCACCAGCTTGGCCCAGGCAGCATTGGTATCCCCTCCTTCACAGCCGTTCCCAGGCTCAGCCTTGGCATCTTCCCCTGGTACCAGATCTATTGGTTCAGGGATGGGGAAAGTTCCTTCATCCTCATCTTCAAACACTGCATTTGACTGCCTGACTAATACTCTAAATCTTTCCCAACAGGTGGTTGAAGTTCTTCATAAGGTCAGGAGGCCTAGCACAAAAAAATCTTATGCAGATAAATGGAAGAGATTTTGCTCTTGGATGCTGGCTAAATGAGAAGACTCTTCTCATCCTTCTCTTTCACTCATTCTTGACTACCAAGCGGGATTGCTTAATGGCAGACTTTCCTTTTCTTCAATCAAAATTCACGCTTCAGCAATTTTGGCTCATTGTTCCTTTGAGCAACCCACTTTTTCTCACCCCTTGATGAAACAGTTCCTGAGGGGAGTTAGTAATCTTAGACCGCCCAGAAAAGCTCCTACTCCTGCTTGGGATCTTAATTTTGTCATGGAAAAACTTACTGTGCCTCCCTTTGAACCAGCTGCCTCTGCAGATTTGAAGTTTCTATCCTGGAAGACTGCCTTCCTTTCAGCTGTTACTTCAGCTAGAAGGGTATCTGAGCTGCAAGCCTTAATGACAGTAGAACCTTTCATTATTTTTCACTCTGATCGGGTTTCTCTGAGAACCAATCCCTCCTTTATGCCGAAGGTAGTTTCCATTTTAACCCTTAACCGGTCTATTCACCTGCCTACATTTTTTAACAATCCCCAAAATAAAGGGGAATGGATTCTGCACTCTATTGATGTGCATAGACAACTGAAATTTTACTTAGGGCCAAATCCTTTCAAAAATCTGAACAGTTATTGGTTAGTTTTGCTCCTGGGGCTCAAGGTAAAGCTATTTCAAAACAAACCATCTCCAAATGGATTGCTTATTGTATTCACTCTTGTTACCTGCAGCATGGGAAGGTTCTCCCTCAGTGTATTAGGACCCATTCTATTAGAGCAGCCTCTACCTCTGCAGCGCTTCTGAGAGACGTCCCTACTAAGGACATTCTAGAAGCAGCTACTTGGTCTTCTGTCCATACTTTTACAAAGCATTACAATCTACCCTTGTTTTCTAAATGCTGGTTTTTCCTCTGCAGTTTTGCAGGGCATCCTTACCAACCCTTAATCTGTGATCCTTCCTCTCCCCTTTGTCTTCTTACTGGGCTTTGGGAATCAACCCATATGTGAGGACTGCAACAGTGAAACACAAAGAACACAGTACAGTTGTGTACACATCATAAATGTAGATGTTCGAGTGTATTCACTGTTGCAGTCCTGGATGTCCTTCAAGGATGCATCTGCAGTCATAACATATGGGTTGTCCTGCCTCAGGCAGCCCTTCGGTTGGCCGGATTCCAAAGTCTGGGTCTGGCCTCGGCTGATGTCGCACTTTCCCCGATGTCAGAGCTTCTGGGGTATAAAGGCATCAGCCGACGCCATTTTCCTCAGTCTTTCTTGCCGCGCGGTGCTCGAAGCAGAAGCTGTTCGCAAGTGCCGGTCGGTCAGATCCAGAGATTTCAGCTACCGAAGACTTCGAAAAAAGCTAAGTACCCCGTTGGGGACTCTTTCTTGCCTCAGCCGATGTCAGACAAAGTAAATAAGTGTTTAACTTGTGGGAAACAAATACCTCATAAGGATTTCCATTCTTACTGCCTTCCTTGCTTAGGCCCAGACCATGATGTATCAGCTTGTTTAGCCTGTGCCTCCTTCAACCGACGGACTCTTAGACGTCGGTCGGAGTTTGCAGAAGAATTTTTCGGATCTGCTTTTGCATATAAAATGCCGTCGGAGACTCTGACTATGCATTTGGCCAAAAAACGCAGGGAAAAGGACCGACACTCATGGCCCGTGGTTTCGGCTGAAACCACGGCTAGGCCTACCGTGAGTGTCTCGGTTTCGGCTGAAACCGAGCCCTTGGTTCTTACTACGACAGAAACCATACCTCCGACAACCGAGGCCAGAGAGGCCCCGGCTGAGTCGGCTTCAGAAATCCCTACCGAAGCTAGCGCTCAAGATTTGTCCGACACCATTCCATTGGACATTTCTACACCTGCATGTGGGGCAGCTAGGCCCCCAGCTTCTATGTCTATTAAGGCCTTCTCCAGGGCTAAAGCTGCCAATCTTTCAAAAGCTTTACCTGCCAAATCTACTTCTCAGAGGCCTTCCTCAAGTTCTCAGATTCTCAGTCTTGCTGAGGACCTTATATCCTTGATTAGGGGTTCCCAACCTCACCCAGACAGGGCCTCCCAACCTCCACCAGACAAAAGGCCTAGGACTGAACCCTCTGAGCCTGTCTCCTCTGATTACTCCACGGATGGATCTGATTTGTCAGACCATCAGGAAGGGGCCTATTCTCCTTATGAGGATTCAGATGCTGAAGATTCTATCCTTGCCTCCCCTCCTGAAGAATTTTCCTTTGGGGAGACCTTGCACTCTATGAGGGAACACTTTCAATGGCAGAGTCAGGATTTTTCTGATTCTAGAAAAAGACTAAGGACTTTTTTACATTTGCCCCAGCATAGGCCCTTAGCCATACCACCAGTGCTAACTGTAATTGATGATGTGTATAATGATGTTAGTTCTACACCTGATTCTCTTCCCCCGGCCCCTGCCAAACCTGACAGATATTACAGGGTCCCGGATTCTCACTTCCACCTGTATAAAGCCCATGCTGCAGATCCAGAAACTATTTCACAGGGCCCAAAGGGTGTTGCAGCTGCCACTGCCAAAAATCCCCTACCCTCTGAAAGAGAGTCTAGAGCATTAGAGAGATGGGGTAAAAAGGTTTATACATCTGCTACTCTTTCTGCCAGGGCATTAAACTGTCAATTCCATATGATACAGTACCAAAAATATTTGTTAGAGCAGCTGAATAAGAAGCTTTCTTCTCTTGAACCTTTAGACCGTAAATCCCTTCAGGATTTGGTACACAACTCTCAGCAGGTCAGTAATCATTTCTTAAAATGTGGCTATGATGCACTGGAGGCTTCATTTAGATCAGCTATGACTGGGGCAGTAATTCGTAGGCATGCCTGGCTAAAAGAGCAATCCCTGCCAGACCATGTCAAGGCTAAGCTCTTAGATGCTCCAATGGAGAAACAAAGTTTATTTGGCTCCCCTGCACAGGAGATTCTAAAGAAAGTGGAAGAAAAAGCAAAATCTGTGCAAACAGTAAAGGAATTTCTACAGGTCCAACCTCCGAGGTTCAGCAGAAACTGGCCTTCCAAGAATTGGTCCTTTCCAGACACCTCCAGAGCACAGAGGGGCAGGAATAGACGCACTCGAAGCAGAGGTCAATCAAAGGGTGCCTATAGGGGCCATCAGTGGCAGCCTGCCAACCAGAGGAGTAGTGCCACAGCTGCAACTACAACCACTACCACAGGACAGACACAATGACTTGACTCTGATTCCGCCTACCAGGGAACAACTGGAAGCTCCCTTGGGCGGAAAGCTGGCTTTATTCTCAAAAAACTGGCATTGCATTACAAAGGACACATGGACATTGCGAACAACAGACAAAGGATACAGGTTTCACTTCCACACTTTACCAAAAAGGAGCGGAATGCCAAACCTACCACCAAACCAGAAGCCAGAGGCTTTAAGACAAATCAAAAATTGACTTCAGATGAAAGCGATAGAAAGGGTACCATCTATGGAACAAGGCCAAGGATTTTACTCCAGACTATTCCTTGTACCAAGAAAAGAAAACCAATGGCGGCCTATTCTCGACTTGTCCGCACTGAACACATATCTCATTGTACCAAAATTCAAAATGCTGACCCTACAGCAACTTCTTCCCATGTTGGGCAAGGAGTCTTGGCTGGTGACTCTAGATCTCAAGGAGGCATACCTGCACGTCCCTATCCGACCAGATTGCAGAAGACACCTCAGATTTCTTGCAGAATCAGAGCATTATCAATTCTCAGCATTACCCTTTGGCTTATCTACTGTGCCCAGAGTGTTCATGAAATGCCTGGCATCGGTAATTGCTCATTGCAGACTTCAGGGAATTCAAATCTACCCATACCTGGACGACTGCCTAATACAAGCGGACAACAAGACAAAATTGATAAAGGATTTGACCTATGTCATACACCTGCTACAGGCCTTGGGATACACAGTCAACATCCAAAA
The DNA here is from genome assembly GCF_019279795.1 of Protopterus annectens. NCBI lineage: Eukaryota > Metazoa > Chordata > Ceratodontiformes > Protopteridae > Protopterus > Protopterus annectens. The sequence continues at coordinate 1,898,139,118 of NC_056733.1, read as the reverse complement.
TTCAAGACTAGTGCCATCCCAAAGGATAACCTTTTTGGGTGCGGATCTGGACACAATAACTCAGATGGCTTTTCTCAGAAGAAAAACAAAAACAACTTCCAGATTACTTCATGACTTTGACAAGACAAACTCAGCTTACTGCAAGGAAAGTCCTGCAGGCCCTGGGTTTCATGGCATCCTGCATAATCTTGATCCCACATGCCAGGTTGCATATGAGGAAATTACAATGGTACCTAAGGAATGTATGGTCTCAACACAGACACAGTCTAGAAACCATGATACCAATCATTCCATGCCTTCAAAAGGAATTCCTGTGGTGGGCTCAGGCCTGCCAGTCCAACAGAGGGTTGCCTTTCAACAAACCAAAACCAAGGCAGACCATCACCACGGACGCCTCAGACCTAGGATGGGGAGCACACATGGAGGACAAATGTATCCAAGGCCTATGGCCTCAAGGACAGCTAAACTTGCACATAAACCAAAAGGAGATGCTGGCAGTGAAGCATGCAATCGAGGCATTCAAACCATTCCTCCAGCAAGGACATCTGCTGATAAGGACAGACAACACCACGGTCATGTGGTACATAAACAAACAGGGAGGCACACATTCCTACCCTTTATGCCGGATGGCAATGGATCTGTGGAACCTAGGTCTGAATCTCAATATCCAGCTGCAGGCCATATTTGTACCAGGAAAAGAGAATTCACTAGCAGACAGCTTAAGCAGGACTACCACGGATGCTCACGAATGGATGCTGCATCCAGACATCTTCAAACTCATAACAAAGAAATTGGGATTGCCAGAGATAGATCTGTTCACCTCCCCTCTCAACCACCAACTGAAGAAATTCTGCTCAAGGACATACCACCCACAAGCCTGGAGGGTGGACTCTCTTTCTTTCAGCTGGAATGCCCTAATAGTGTATGCATTCCCACCTCTCCCATTGATGTACAAGGTTCTACTGAAGATCAGGGAGGAACAGCCAAAGGTGATACTAATAGCTCCAGACTGGCCAAGACAACACTGGTATCCGCTACTGAAAAGCATGTCTCAGGCGAACTCATGGCCTCTACCCCTATGCCCTCTTCTTCTAACGCAGAACAATTTCAAGACCCTGCATCCAAACTTGAAAACTCTGCAACTAACTGCCTGGAAAATTACTTAAAACCAAACCAAACTGTCTTATCACAGAGGGTCAAGGACATTATCCTGGAGGCTCGCAGACCCTCCACAAGGAAGACATACTCAGCTAAATGGAAGAGATTCCTCATTTGGAGCACATCAAAGGGCACAGATGTCACAGTGGCAAACCTAGCACACATCCTAGAATACTTAGCAGAATTGTTCCACAATGGCCTGTCTTACTCTTCCATTAAGATTCATGCTTCAGCAATTTCATCAGAATACAATATGGATCCTCCTATCTTCTCTCACCCTCTACTCAGACAATTTTTGAGAGGGATCAAAAATGTTAAACCTCCAAAGAGACCCCCTCTACCTGCATGGGATCTCAATTTTGTGCTGGAAAAATTGACACTACCTCCTTTTGAACCAGCAGCATCAGCAGACTTACAGTTTTTATCTTGGAAAACTGCTTTCCTTCTGGCAATCACTTCAGCAAGAAGAGTATCCGAGCTACAGGCATTAATGGCAGTGCAGCCTTTCCTTATTTTTCAGTGTCTCTGAGAACCAATCCTACTTTCATGCCAAAGGTGGTATCCAGGGCATCCTTGAACCAAGCTATTCATTTGCCTACGTTCTTCCCTAACCCACAGAACAAAGGAGAAAAACTCTTGCACACCTTGGATATACACAGACAACTACGCTACTATCTGGACAGAACTAAAACCAGCAGGAAAAACTGACCAACTTTTTGTAGCCTATGCAACTGGGGTGCAAGGAAAAGCAATTTCCAAGCAGACTATTTCAAAATGGATAGGAAATTGCATTCGCTTTTGCTACTCTTTTCATGGAAAGACAGCTCCTGAAAATATCAGGCCTCATTCCACAAGGGCCACAGCCACCACTACAGCTTTCCTACGAGGGGTGGCCACCAAGGACATTTTAGAAGCTGCTACTTGGAGCTCCGTGCATACATTTGCCAAGCATTATAACCTACCTTTATACTCCAGATCCCGAGCAGGCTTTGCAACTGCAGTTTTACAGGGGATCTTAACTACACCATCCTTATCTTAGTACCTCTTCCCCCAGTTTGGCTATGGTATTCTACCCATATGTTATGACTGCAGATGCATCCTTGAAGGACATAGTACAGTTTTGTACCTACCATAAATGTAGATGTCCGATAGGTATGCATCTGCAGTCAGGATTACCCACCCTCCCTCCCCTCTGTGGTATTCCTAGGGTGCTTACCCCTCTTTCAGCTAGCTGGGGGAATCTATTATGGTGTATTTGTTTGTTTGTATATATGTATATATATATATATATATATATATATATATATATATATATATATATATATATATATATATTGCTACTGTTTGGAACATTCTACATTATCCAAATTTAGCCTTCCTAGAGGGCACCTGGCATCTGGGGCAAGAAACACTGAGGAAAATGGCGTCGTCTGATGCCTTTATACCCCAGAAGCTCTGACGTCGGGGAAAGTGCGACATCAGCCGAGGCCAGACCCAGACTTTGGAATCCGGCCGACCGAAGGGTTGCCTGAGGCAGGACAACCCATATGTTATGACTGCAGATGCATACCTATCGGACATCTACATTTATGGTAGGTACAAAACTGTACTTTTCCCACCCTCCATTCCCCCTTTTTTCCTAAGGCACAGACTGTAGATTTTTATTTTTGTATGACATGTATCCTGGGTGCTACCATTCCTGGATTAGCCTTCTTTTTTGGGGGCGCCTGACAGTTAAGGCAAGAAAAACTGAGGAAATGGCATCTGCTGCCACCCTTTATACCTGATGTACTGACATCAGTTTTACAACCGGCGGCAGCCAACGTCATATACCAAGGACTCTGATATTCGGGCCGACTGAGGGCTACCGGGAGGCAGATAACCCATATGTGAGGACTGCAACAGTGAATACACTCGAACATCTACATTTATATTAAGTGTACACAACTGTACTTTTTTAATATTAGATTTAGTGTTCTGAAGTATTCCTTACTAAGATTTATTCTCATTTCTTTGTGTTTTATTGATGACCCAAGATGTGTTCACAAATATTTATACACTCCATCATGCTCATGTCCCTTTATATCACATTTCTGTCCCAAGCTGCTATTTCTTACTACTGCAGCTTTCCAATTCTCAATGTTGCTTTTGCACATTTATAAGACCAAATGTCATTGTTATATCATCTGAAAAAATTTTAGCCATTTGTAGTTGCATTTTCAACTCCATCTGATGAACTATATGATTTAAAAAAAAGATGAGACATTTTTAAACGAGTTTAGTTTCTGGGAGCCAGATTATAACCATAACCTAATCTGTAAAGTAAGCTTTTTAATGGGTTAAAGGCAAGACAAAATCAATGCAGTGACAAAGAATCACCATGAATATCTCTGTTTGGATTTCTATTCCTGGGATAATAATTTACCCTCTGTTACGGCTCAAGTGCAAAGTTGTTTGCCACTGTTTCATGGTCATTGTAATGTAATCGATCAAAGTAAGGTGTATCTTATACATATATAAGCACTGCTTTATCCATGAATGTGAGATGGTGTCAAATGTTTTTTGTAGTCTATCCATGCCATGCTTAGGTTCTCCCACCACTCTTTAAAACTGTCTATTGTGGCTTTATTTACAACAAATGATAATTTGTTCCATATGACTTTTTTTTATTACCTTTTTGTTCTATTGCCATAATTGATTTTTTTGAGCAACTTTAAAGGCTCTCTGTATCAATTCCAGTATGTCATTTTTATATTGCTGGAAAGCCAGTTAATAGTTGACACCTCTTAAGCTAGTTTGCAGGATTACTCGCAGGGAGGAGTATAATTTTCCCTGTTGTTGAATATGCTGGTGTCTGTTCAGGAAGTGGGTATAAGTAATTCTTGCTCAGAGCTTCATCTTTGTGTCTAGATGTTAATACCTTTAACCAGAAGTTAGACACTGCATCTGGACCTGGGTTTTCCATCTAGAAGCATTTCTTAAATCTGTCTCAGTTTCTCCTGTTATTACTTTATCCTATTTCATATCCTGTACATTAGAGCTCCTGATGTTCTTCGTGTTTCATTGTTGCAGTCATCACACTTGAGTTGTCTGCCTGCAGGTAGCCCTCAGTCAGCCTGAATACCAGAGACTGAGTATTTCTATGTTGGTTGCTGTCACTTCAGGACTGACATCAGGTTATCAGGGGTATAAAAACAGGCAGCCGACACCATTACATCAGTCTTTCATGCCGAGGAGCCTAAAGCAGAAGCAGTTCACATGAGTGCTGGTCGGCCACTACCTGAGTTTTCGTTTCCGAATTGAATCATCCTGAAGTCTTCTAAAGCTAAGTACCCTCTTGGGGAGCCTTTTTTCTTGCTCTAACCGATGTCAGGAAAAAGTTAACAATTGTCTCACCTGTGGAAAGCAAATACCACACCAAGATTTCCATTCTTACTGCGCCACCTGTTTAGGCCCAGACCACGACGTCCCTCACTGTTGGTTTTGTGCCTTATTCAACACCCAAACTATTCATCGCTGGGCCCTTATCGTCACTAAATACTTTTGCTCTCGATCTCCATATTCCGAAATGGCTTCGGTAAGCTATCCGACTACCGATCTTCCAGAAAAACATAAGGATACAGACAGAGACAGACCCCACAGGTCCAAAACTGCTGATGATGCTTCTATTAAGCTAGTCACCAGTTCGCCGGTACTCAGTGAGGCACTTTTGCAGCCCTTAATGCCCGCTTTGATGGATTTGCAGGCTGCTACTGAGACCTGTTTAGAGTCCGGTATGCAGCGAAACTCTTCTTTGACTATGAAACCTGAGGATATCTCTACCTTGGATGGGTCCAGAGCCGCTGTGCAGGCACCGGCTTCCGAGGAAGTTCTTCGCATTACCGATATTTGACACAAACCGATGACTTCTTTTGCATCTTCAGTTCTGCCTAAAACTACCAAGTTTAAAAGGCCAAGAGTATGAACTATGCCTAAAAAGCCGACGACCCAAACTCAAGCACCTGCTTCCTTGCCACAACATCAAATGCTTAAAATGGCAGAAGACCTGATTATGTTGATTGAGGGAAGCCAGCCTTCCCCTGCTAAGAGAAAAAGAGACCTGTCCCCAGCAGCTTTAACAGACCCAGAGTCCGATGACTCTGAGGCTTCTGAATATGAAGGCATGCCTTTATCTGCTTATGAGGATTCAGATGTAGGGGACTCCATTCCCTCTGCTTCCCCTCTGGATGATTTTTCTTTTGGTGAAACCCTACATACTTTAAGAGAGCATTTCCACTGGGAATGCCAGGATTATCCTCAGTCTAAAAAGAGACTCAGACAATTTTTATATTTGCCACAACATAGACTTTTAGCTATCCCACATGTTCTGGATGTTGTGGATGATGTCTTTATGGAATCCAGTCTAACTCCTGATACTTTACCTCCTGCTCCAAGGAAACCAGGCAGGTACTACAGAGTCCCTGATTCTCAAAAATGTTTTTTCAAAAATCCTGCTGCTGATCCAGAGGCAATTTTCCAGGGGCCTAAATGTATAAAAGCAACTACAGCTAAGAATCCCACCCCTTCTGACAGGGTTTCCCGAGTTTTAGACAGATGGGGTAAAAAAGTATACACCTCTTCAACTCTAGCCATTAGGCCATTTAATTGCCAGTTTCACTTGCTGAAATACCAGTGACATATTATGGATCTTATTAAGCAAAAATTATCTACCTTTACAGACTGTGCAGAAAATAAAGAATTACAGGAGCTTATGCATTCTGCAAGCCAAGTCAGGAAGCATACCTTGCAATGTGGCTTTGACACCTTAGAAGCATCTTGCAGGACAGCAGTCACTGGTTCTGTACTGAGAAGGCATGCCTGGCTTAAGGAGCAGACCTTGCCAGACCATGTCAAATCAAAATTACTAGACGCTCCTTTAAACAAGGACAATCTATTTGGCACCAAAGCAGAAGAGGTTCTAAAAAAGATGGAAGAAAAAGCTAAATCTATGCAGACAGTCAAAGATTTTTTGCAAGTGCAGCCTCCAAGATTCCGTAGGCATTGCCCCTCAAAGCATTGGTCCTTTCCAGCCCCCTCAAGGCCATCTCAAACTAGATCCATTGGAAACAGACCCCCCCCCAGATTATAGTCTCAGGGTATGCAGAGATCTAAGCAATGGAGTACCTCCACTTCTAAAACAGGGAGTGCTAAGCCACCCCCTTACGGAATGAATTCACAATGACTTCTCAACTCCACTCCTCACCTCTGCCCAATTGCTCATCCCCCTAGGAGGAAAACTTGCCCATCATGCAAAACACTGGACCTCCATCACCAAAGACCAATGGGTCCTCAACATTGTATCCTAGGGGTACAAATTTCACTTCCACTCACTGCCAACCCCAAAAGGGTTCCCAGACCTTCCTGCAAACCAGTGGGCAGAGGCACAAAACCAAGTTTAATCCCTGCTCTCCATAAGGGCAATTCAACCTGTCCCTGCAGAACAGATAGGTCAAGAGTTTTATTCCAGACTTTTCCTGGTACCCAGAAAAGAGGGCACTTGGCACCCAATCCTAGATCTTTCCATTTTAAACACCTTCCTGGTGGAACCAAAATTAAAAATGCTCACCCTTCAGCAGCTCCTTCCTATGCTGTCCAAAGATGCCTGGTTAGCCACCCTAGACCTAAAAGAAGCCTGTCTGCACATCCCTCTCAGGGACTCATGCAGGAAATTCCTACATTTCAGGGCAGGATTTATGCATTATCAGATGTTCATCGTGTTACACTGCTGCAGTCATTACACTTGGGTTATCCTGCCGTCAGGCGGTCCCGCAGTCGGCCTGAGTTCCAAAGTCTTGGTCCAGTGTCGGTTGCTGTCACTTCTTCCCTGACATCAGTGCGCCAGGGGTATATAAGATGCATCCGACGCCATTTTCTTCAGTCTTTCTTGCCGTGCGGTGCCCGAAGCAGAAGCAGTTCGCAAGTGCCGGTCGGCCGACTCCTGAGATTTTCGAAGTCGAATTTCTTCAATAAAGCTAAGTACCCCATTGGGGAAACTTTTTTCTTGCCTCAGACCGATGTCAGAAAAAGTTAATAATTGTATTTCTTGTGGGAAGCAAATACCTCATAAGGACTTCCACTCTTACTGTATTCCATGCCTAGGACCTGATCACGATGTCACTAGTTGTCGGTTTTGTGCTAGATTTAACAAACGCACTATAAAAAGACGTTTTGATTTTGCTTTGCACTACTTTGGCTGAAGGTTCAATTATACAATGCCGTCGGATCAGCCGACAACCTCAATACCGAAAAAATGCAAAGACAAGGATAAAGACAGGCAAACGAGGTCCAAACCCGACGACAAAACCTCTTTTAGGCCAGTCGCCGGTTCGCCGCTTCTCAGTGAGGCGCTTTTGCAGCCCCTGACATCCGCTACCTCAGAGCCACAGGCCGCTTCCAGCTCCCACGTGGAGACATCTAGGCCTCTGGAAACTCAAGGTATTGGGCCTACGGAAACTAATCCCTCAGATGGATCCAGAGCCGCTGAGCAGGCATTGGCTTCTGAGGGTGTTTTCAGACCTTCACAACTTACCATTAAAACAACAGCCAAGACAAAGGTACCATTAAAGACAAAGAAACAAGTACAGCATTCTCCTGGACAGTCCTCCATGCCTAAGAAACAGATGCTTAAAATGGCAGAAGATCTCATTACTCTAATCAGGGTTTCCTATCCCCCGCCTGAGAAAAGGCCTAGGCAGGATACAGACCATGACTCCTCTGATCAGGTTTCCATTTCCTCTGATTCCTCTTCAGACCAGGGATACTCTCTACCCTCTATGAGGACTCTGATGCTGAAGAATCTATCCCTTCAGCCTCTCCTCCTGAGGATTATTCTTTTGGGGAAACTTTACATACAATGAGGAAGCATTTCCATTGGGAAAGCCAGGATTACTCAAAATCCAAGAAAAGGCTCAGGGATTTCCTCTTATTGCCTCAACACAGGCCCCTGGCTATTCAGCCAGTGCTAGATATTGTGGATGATGTGTTCTCTGAATCCAGTTTATCTCCTGACTCTTTGCCCCCTGCTCCAACCAAGCCAGATAGGTATTATACAGTCCCTGACTCTCACAAGTTTCTTTACAAAAACCCTTCTGCTGATCCAGAAACTATTTCCCAGGGTCCAAAAGGGGTTAAGGCTTCCATTGCAAAAAATCCAGTACCCTCGGACAGAGATTCCAGAGCTTTGGATAGATGGGGGAAGAAAGTATACACTTCTGGAACTTTAGCAGTAAGAGCTTTAAACTGCCAGTTTCACATGCTTAAGTACCAACAATATTTAATGGCTCAGTTAAAACAGAAAATGCTTGCAAGCTCAGAAGCTCCTGATTGTAAAGAAATGCAGGATTTATTACATGCAGTTGAACAGGTGGGAAAACATACTCTGCAATGTGGTTTTGATTCTTTAGAGGCTTCTTGTAGAGCCGCTGTTACAGGTTCTGTGATTCGTAGACATGCTTGGTTAAAAGAACAAAGTTTACCTGATCATGTTAAGGCAAAATTATTGGATGCTCCTTTACAGCATGATACTTTGTTTGGTGTTAAGGCAGAAGAGGTGTTAAAGAAAAAGGAGGATAAAGCTAAATCTATGCAAACAGTCAAGGATTTCTTACAGGTACAGCCACCTCGATTTAGCAGAAATTGGCCAACAAAGAATTGGTCCTTTCCAGTGTCAGACAGGCCACAGAGAGGCAGATACAGACACCCAAGAGGCAGATCTCAACCCCAAGGCTCAAACAGACAACGACAGTGGGGCACCTCAACCCCAAAAGGTGGTGAGGACAAGTCTCAGCCTTACAGGAAACAGTCAGAATGACTTTCCCCTTCGTACGCCAAGCACATCCCTTTTGGAAGTCCCCTTAGGGGAAAACTAGCACTTTTTTCACAAAACTGGCAAACAATCACCCAAGACAAATGGGTTCTGAATATTGTGTCTCAAGGTTACAGGATCCACTTTCATACTTTACCAAGGCTAAAAGGAATGCCAGACCTGCCACAGAATCAATGGGCAGAGGCACAAAAACAAATTTCAGCCCTCATGGACATGAGAGCTATTCAAACAGTACCACAACAGGAACAAGGACAAGG